>NC_056748.1:279452902-279545402 GCF_019279795.1 Protopterus annectens
TGTGTATATATATACGTTTCATTTACATTTCCCATACCATTGAATCACCACCACCTACCATCGTGCATACATGTTTGCATACCCGCTTACGTCTCGAGTTGCCACCTTTTCATATGGCCAAAGCAGAGCATTTTTGGGACACACATCAGACTTTACAGGCCGACACATACCCACTGTCAGTACAAAGGTTAGAACTTTACTTATTTCCTAAATGAACACTTATTCTTGTAGCGGTTTGTTTGCTTCACCTGTTTCTTGTAACTTTGAGTATTTTACATAAATAACTGTTTTATGCAACTGTTACATGATATATGGGACATATTTCCTACTATCACATGACATTTGCCATTGCATTATATTTGGTCTGGACACAACTAACAAAAAAGGGACTGTTCCTCACAAGGTGGGGCAGGTGGTAACCCTACTTACGTCTGCTTTACAGTGCCTTAAGCACCCTATATCCGACTGCCACTATGCGAATGTGTAAGGTATATATTCCCGATAATGCATGTGGGGAGACGTGCATCATGGTCAGGTGTTTAATCCTGGGTCGTAGGTTCTGCAGGACCAGCTGGAGGCTGAGCAGTCTTGTGGACAGCTACTGCTCATACAACTTGTGTCCAGATGTATACAGGACTGGACATCGTGTCGTGACACCAAGTCTAATGTTTAGAACAGATACATATCCCATGAGGGATATACAAAAATTGTGGGGAACGATGACCATCTTTGCTTTATGGCTGTAAGGGTTATACATGCAAGGGATACATAGTTTGCAATCCTGAGAATGCCTAGGGTGAGACTGCCTACTAGATATGGGTAGGGGTCACTATGTGCAGATATGGCCATGCCAATTTAGCAGCTCGAGTATGGCTGGTTTTGGTGGATGTTCAGGAAGGGGGGGTGGTGTGCTGTGAAGGGGATGATGGGTATTCAATTATGTATCCAGGTGTGTTGGGGTTGGATGGCTCTGTTCAGGCCAGACCATTATGTGGGTATGTGCCAGTAACGTTTCTGTACATGTGTATTGCACATTTTAATGTTCACATGTTTGTGGGATTGTACTGCGAATGTGTATATTTGTTCTTTGGTTATCTTCCTGATTCACACACCGCTCCCTCATAGACCTCCAGTTCACCTATTGTGCATCCAAACCAGTCTCCCATTGGTGATATATTGCATTACCTGTCACTCCCCACCCCCATATTTCACAATCAACATTCATCCCTTCTCTAGTTGATGGCCCATGGCACAGTCAACAGAACACATTGCGTACACTATATATCTCTGAGACCAATATGGTTGTGCGGTCTACACTAACATTTCAGATCAACCACATGCTGTACGTCACGGACATAGGTACTTGCAAATACTTATCTTTCATGACATGATAGGTAGACCCGGATAATACCCGTTCATCTATGGGCCATCCTGGCAAGGACGTCTTGGACTGCAAATGGGCAGATATTGGGTGAATGCTCTGACCATTGGTAGGGTTGCCACCTTTTCATATGACCTGGGTGGGACATTTTCATGGTACACATCTGAGTTTACAGGCCAACACATACCCACGGTCATTACAAAGCATAGTACTTTAGTTTCATGCCTACATATAAGCTTTTATTGTTGTGGTGGTGTAGTTGCTTATTCTGTTTCGTTTACTTGCTTATTCTGTTTCTTGTAACATATAGGTATTTTATATATGGACATACGTACTGTATGGGACTATTTCATAACATATGGGACATAATTATGTCCTACTAACGCAGGACATTTCACATTTATTATGAATTTGGTATGGACACACCTGCCTAGAGGGGAACTGTCCCTCACAATGTGGGACAGGTGGTAACCCATACCATTGGGCTAGGCTTGGCAATTGGCGGTGCGCTAACACGATGCGTTTCACTTCCACTTGGTATAACTAGCAACACTACAATGGAATATGGGCACGGGGTTTTAAATATCTTTGTTCAAGGGATGGGGACTCAATATTCAGCTACGTGTCTTTGTGTTTACTTCTTATTGTGGTGTTCGCAAGTTGTCTTGTATGCTTTGCATACATTTCAGTATCCACGGACACTGACAGGAGTGATTACTATTGGAGGCAGGCTGTACTATTCAGCATTTTAGGTTGTGTGTATGCAGCCGACATGATCATGCCTCCGTGCAGCGCTTGGACACGTCCCCTGCACTCGTACACGTTTCCTATGCACGTGGCCGTTACGGCAGCGTGCCTTCATTAATATGTATGTGGTGCTGCTGCACCATCTCTACGCTGCATGGTCAGCGCAAGGATAATGCCGTCCTTGTGCTGAGCTTCATGAATCCCGGGGTCTATCAACCCTAAACATCAGCCCCTCTTCTATGTCATGGTTCAGCAGCTACTTATCAGACCGACAACAGGCTGTCCTATGGCAAAACCAATTGTCCCCTCTGTTACTAGTATCCTTAGGTGTTCCTCAAGGTTCCATCCTTGGCACATTGCTTTTCTGTCTTTTTACCAACCAGTTCTTGTCCTCCATATTCTCTGCCTCAGTAGTACAATATGTTGATGACACCACCCGTATATGTGCTGCTCCCACAATAAAATAACTGCATACCCCAACCCAAAATAACTTTACCTTAGCTGAAACATGGTATACTGACACCAAACTCATTCTTAATCCCAAAAAAACAAAACGTATTCTGTTCAGCCCAGGTAGGTCCCCCCCCCCAGACAACAACTTTTGCATCACTTTCAAAGATAATATCCAGATCAGTCCAACCTCACACACTAAACTTCTAGGTGTAGAAATTGACAACAACCTAAAAATTGACAGCCACATAGCTCAAACCATCAATAAAGTAAATAAAAAGCGTGGCCTCCTATACAGGAATAAACATTGTATCACTAGACATACCAAGGCCACGGGCTGATTTAAACAAAATGGAATCTTGCTACAACAAGATTGCCAAGTTTGCTACTGAATCCTCATACAGATCCCATCACTGTCTATCTTTAAAGCAGCTTAACTGGCTTGCACTCCCTCAACTTCTGCTACTCAGTCAATTTTCAGTAGCACACAAGTTATACATCTTCCTGACAAACCCCCTGATCTCTAGGATCTGATGCAACCCTATACTACTGCTAGACCATTAAGATCTACTAACCAGAACCTCATAAATGTCATCAAATATAAGAATTATGAAGGTAAGTCTCTCTTTGGTTGCACTTTTGCAAGAGCATGGAATTCACTACCTAGCCAGATAACTATTATTCTAATAACTCTACTATACAGTTTAAAAAGCTCTTGAAAACCCACTGTTCTAACAACTGGTTATGCTCCTGTTACTTCCCAGGGTAAGACATAAACAATGTATAAAAGGATACAAATGAGAGCACTGGTAACTTATTCCAGCTCTCTGGTAAAACTGCTATTTAGATCATTCCTTAAAATATGTCATCATTGTAGAAATTTTAGTATAGGCCAAGGACCTATTTATCAGATAGTCAACAAACACTATCTGTGGTCACTAGCAATCACCAATGCATGTTTTTATCTTAAAATTATAATGTTTGATTTTTGCCTCTACTCACTCAACTTTTTATTGTTGCCTTCATTATTTTTTTAATTTGTTTATTTTATTGTACGTTTGTTTGTTTGGGTCTTTCGGCTTTTCCCGGTTAGGGGTCGCCACAGTGGAACTCCGGTCTGCTAATGACTGGCAGTAGAGTTTTATGTGCTGGCTTGCCGGACCTAACGCACAACCCTCAATGAAAGAATACCTGTTCTCGCATGTCATCACACAGAAGACACTCTAACTGAGAATCGAATGGGCAACGCCTAACTGTGAGGCAACAACACTACCGCAGCACCACCACCACAATAATGTTTATTTTATTGTATATGAATTTTTATTTTGTGTTTAATTTTACTTATGTAATGTAACTTGGAGCTTTTTTCCATGGGCTCCGCTGAAAAGGGACCTGTGTCCATTCGGACTTTCCCAATTAAAAAATGTAAAATAAAAAAAAAAAATTCCAAACAAGTTTAAGAAATATCATGTAAATGCACAAAGGAATATGTCACTAAGAACATAATTTCGTATTCACGGTCAGATTTTTATGAACTGCATAAGGTACACCATCCTAAATCAAGGAGGCTGTCATATATACAGAAATTACTATATCTTAATTCTGTCAGTAGAAAAATGGATGTTTGCATCTTACAACTTATACTTCTTAACACTGACATGAGCAGAGCATCCTACCATTAACAATTTGTGGTATATGGGTACATTTTACCCATCATGCTATCTGCCCTAGACAGCCCTATACTGTATCTAATCCATAATATCTAATGACTTATTATCAGCAGCTTATGATGCTAAAAGGAATTTCACTATAGCTAAACCCTAGTCCAGAACATTACATCAAAACTGAAGAAGTTGTAAATCCATCCTAAAAGGGACATGCCAATAAACTTAACTTCTGTTCCCAAACAAGCAACCAACCAAAAGCCAAACAGCACAGATCTGGAAAAGAAACAATCATGCCATGAAAACAGCAATTCTTCTTTATAAATGCTGGATTATAATGCCATTTTACTACAATGTATTGACACTATCTTCATTTTGTAATATAATCTGATCCTGAAATCCTACTCACAGATTCTAGTGATCCAAACACTATGCTCATTTCATCACAACAGAAGATACCAGCAAGAGTTTGAATAAAAGCACATATTCAATCTTGGTTTTACTATTCCCAGTGTCCTCATAATAACAAGTGCATTTAGCTGCAAATTTGCACTAGAAACCACATTTTTAATTATTTTATCATCACTAGCAGTTTAATGTCCCACCAGTTGTCTTCCCTCCTTTAAAAGCACACAGGTAGATCCCCTAGTCAAAATTACATGTTCAGGCAGATAACTTTAATCAATTCCCTACAATATGACAATCATAAATATTAATTTTCATGTGACTTTCCTCATGTACAACAGGTTGCAAAATCTCACTATGGGCATGTTGAACAACTCAAATGTCCAACAGTCTAATAGCAGTAAAGCCATTAATCAAAAAGCAGTCCCAGGGCATGTCTCAATGCCCACTATACTAAAGAGCAGCAACACTCCTTACCTGTAAATGCAGGCTATCCTACACATTGCATAAGTAATTTGATTTTAGAATAAGATTGACCTCACTTTTCTACAAAGCATGCAGAACTGCCTCCCACAACAAAACTCCAAGGCAAAAATCACTTAAAGGTGTTTAAACAGAGATGTGTTAGTCTCTGATATACTATTTTTTAACACTTAGACTGAAGACTTACAATACGAACTTTCATTTGTGTTTTACAAATCCCTAGATCAACACCATTGCAAATGGTCACTCAACAGAGATGAAGAGGTATCCCCAAAAAGCAATAATGATTAGGGATCAGAGGACTGAAAACCAGATGCAACTATTTATCTGTTGTGGTGAAAGTGACTAAAATTAGTCATAACAGGAGAAAAAGTCAGTGCAAGAGTTTTCAATAAGGAACAAGCCTTATAAATGAAACCATGAGTATTATATATAGAACAATGCTCACACTGCAAACAGGTAGCGGTGCCATGGCTTAAACAGCCATAAGAAGCAGAGAACATCTGACTGCACTGCATGTTGAATTAACCAGCTTCCCCACAGTGAAATCCAGTGCAAAATATTCCCAAGTGAAACCTCACATTTTGTTTTGCCCCCAGACATAACATTTGATAAATGCAATACAAAGCTGTTTTTTACAAACAACTATATATTCAATTTGCAAGCCTAATCCAAGGGCTCTCGGTCATTTAGTTTTTTTACAGAAGAACAGAGTACAATATAACTTCAAGTATTATGCTACTTCTGATTTAGTAATTTATTCAGAATGAAATTGCATATGCACATGCATATTAGCTAGATGGGTACAATGTTGATTGTAATAATGTTAATGTTGAGTCTCAAGACCTTGCCAAGTATAAAAGCTTATATCAGACAAAGTTCCATCAGAAGTATGAATGAATGTACAAACATTCACAGGAACAAACCCTATTCCTGCTTTAGGAAGGGTACTCCAAATGAAGTGCAGTCTGGCTGAGAGCCACTGATGGCTAAACATAGATTCTCACAGCATTACATCAAGGGTGAGTTTCAGGAGGCCCAGTAGGCTTAGCAGTCAGTCTACCAGCAACTTCTACAAAGGAGGGCTTCAGCATGATATTCAAAGACTGCCTCTATTCTGCATCCTCAGTGAATGCAGGCCTAAAAGAAATGTATTTGGCCTGGCCACCTTATGCCAATCAGGTAGCAAAAAAGTGGAATTGTTCTTCAGAATTAAGATAAAAGGCATCACAGATTTACACATACTTTGTTTTGTCACAACTCTTAGGGAAGTGAGGTGGAGAAGGGATGAAGAAGACACTGCTTAAATGGAGCTACACCTTCAGTGAGGTCTTCCTCAGTCCTCCTAGAGGTCATCACTGTCGGTGAGAAGGGAAAGCATCAAGCAGTGTATCATCCTCAGCCAAAGGCCTGCTCAGTTACACAGTGCTTGGCAACATTTCTCCTAGAATGTATAACCTCCACTTTATGCCTCTCCTGGAAATAAGCTTTAGGCCTAGTAGAACAACCCGTCATGAGGGATTTGGGCACCCAGGTTTATAGCAACCTGACTTTTGGCCACCATGTTGCTTCCACTGTCAGAAAGCTTTCTACATGGCCTACCTCATAAGTAAGGATATCTCACCAAGGGACAAGGAGGTGATAATGACTCTGTATTCTTCCCTTATAAGGCCAGTTATTGAGTACAATGCCCCCTTCAGCATGTACCTTGCAAATCACATGCAGCAGCTGGAGAGACCACAGAGGTTCCTCACAGGAGAATCCAGGGCCTCAAATAACTACCCAACACAGATGGGCTAAAAGCCCTGTACCTCTTCTCAGTTTCATACAGACTTCTCAGAGGTGACCACTGTCTGGTATAACAAAGCAATCTCAGACCCCGCCGTGATGGGACTACTGCATATCCACAAATCAAGCTCCACTCGAGTAACCCACACATGTGACCTCAGCCTGGTCTGTGACAGTAATAGCTCTTGTTGGTGGAACAGATCTGTCTCCCAGAGACTACCCCATCTGTGAAATAGACTGTCAAGCAGAGTATTTCAGTATCCCTTTTAAAATGCAACCTGGATAACTGGATGGGAAACAGAAAATACACCCCTGGTATTCCACCTGTGTCTCTGCTGGACAAAGGCTTTGGGTACTGCCTTGTCTAAACATGGGCTAAACTCTCGGTGAGGCTTATAAGGGCCTCAGGGCCAATAGTCTAGTAACTTCCTATGAACTCCAGGATTTTTTTTTTTTTTTTTCATGTTTCAGTGTAGAAACAGCTGTGTTAATAAAGTCTGGTTTATTATATTTTGGAGACTTACTTTCTTTAAAATATAAAGTGGTAATGTACTACTTTTACATATCATATTTCAGTATTTCTTGGATCATTAGTTATTCTCTGTATTTTCTACTACTTAATTGTCTTACACTACTAGCAATAGGGTTATGGCTAAAAATTGACCCATGTGGCTTAGTCCACCAACCTGTCAAATAAATAATGTTTTTTTCTTGTTACTTTCTTTTGTAATCTACTACTTCTTTCGATTGTTGAATGCAGACTTAGCATTGCTGGGCAGTATTTACTCACAGCACTTTTGTCTAATAACATTAAGGCTGAGTCATAACTTTAACTATTTGACCCACACCCCCACTGTTGGCCCTTATCTGTCTCTCTCAAAGTTGGGAAAAGCCAAGTCATATAGGGACTGCAGAGATACTTTTCTTTTTGTTTACATTGTACTGGCCAAGTGGAGGGGGAGAATGCTCTAACCCAGATGTGTGAAACTCACAATGATATCTTTTGTACAAGCATTACAGTCTAGATTCTGATTTTTTTTATTTTTGTTTTTTATTTTACTTATCCTTTATTGAGCCGGTTAGTCCCACTAACTTGGGTGGACTAATAGCTCTTTTCAAGGGAGATTTAAGTTGGTATTTATACTGCTATGGGAAATTTGGCCAGATTATTAAGGAACTACCCCTACTCTTTTCGATAGGTGCCATGAGATCTTTTACATCCACCTGTAATCTACCAACTCACACATATGGGATCTTAGGTTTAACAGCTCATTTCAAGGATGACACACTCAGGAGTACAGCACCTCCTCCCCTGCAGTGTCATCAAGCAATCTACCCTGAGTTGAGAATAGAACCCACAGTCTTCTGCACCAAAGGTGATTGTGCTACCTGTTGTGCCACTGACACTGACAAATGTACTACTAATTGTCTTCTACCCCTCCATCTGTTACTAGCACCTAGCAGCACACACACAGCCATAAAATGCTCAGTCTCTATTTTCCAGTAGATGGTGCCCTGGCTGTGGCAAGGAAACACATTCTCCCTCAGATAAAGGAGAATTACCAGTGCTTGCTCGATTCTCCCTTCCCCCAGTGAGCACTCCGTCACCTGCATCACTAATCAGTCTTGGCTGCTATGATGTCTTTAATGTGAAGAGAACTATTTGTTAAGTTACAACATATTATTTTGGGTTTCTTTATTGTCTTGTAGTTTAATATTGCATGGAACACAGGTGTTCCCCTCACCCAATGATCTTAACAAACTCACTTGAGAATATACTCTAACAAACAGACTAGATTAAGACTATGTGGCATTCTTATCAAACGTAAGCAGTAAGATCTTAATCCCATACCTAGCAGTCATCAGGAGACAATGTAGATCCTGCAGTGCATGGGTAGGATGACAGGAATGGGAAGCACCAGTCAGAAGCTTGGATGCCAAGGCCTATACCTGCTGAAGTCATGTCAGGTTCCCAGCTATGAGTCCACCCAAGTTAAAGGGTAGTACAATTATCAAGGTAGGAGGTTACCAATGTATTACTCAGCTCTGCAAGTTTCTTAAGATGGAATATAATGTGTGATCTTGATGATTATTCTTTTAGATAGAATTAAGATTCTTTGATGATGGCTACCACACAGTCCTTAAGTGGTAGCCTGCCATCAAGAAGAATACCCAGATCATACCCAGACAGACTAAATTCCGATTAATTCCTGTATCTCCAAAAAGAGAGAAGCATCTAGAATGTGTAAAGGATGGATGGTGGCATAAACCAGCATTACTGCTGTCTGAGTGAAGCTGAATGTAAATCTACTAAATGTTCCCCTTTGTAGGATGAGAGCACTGCAGTTTTCAAGGTCAGTAAAATCTGACTCAAGCTCTTGGGAAAAAGAGGTTTAGCTGGATATGATTAGGCAGCACTGATAAAAGATATGCCTACCTTCTATGAACTCTCTAAGTTACAAATGAATACACAGTAAACAACAGCGAAGCCATAACTGAGCCCAAGAGATCCCGCTAATCAGCACATGACTACCAGAGAAAGTTAGTCTGAAAACCACCCACTGAATGCAGCCTGAAAGTTAAAAGGAAAACCATTCAAGTCCAGTAGCCGGTACAAATATGTTTTATGAAGATGCCATGATCATTGGTGCCAACAGAAACAGAAACAGAGACATCAAGGAGAGCCAAGAGAAGAAAAAACAACTGTTGATCTTTCCTCATAGAGGAGTCATTATTAGCCTTGATGAGATCAGTCTCAGCGCTTGTTCTGATCTAAAATCAGAATGGCAAGGATTCAGGAAGTCATGATAATTCTAACAGGAATGTCAATGAATGTAAACCAGTCTTTCATTAACCTTACCAATAAACAATTTTTGATTTAATAATACTATACAGAAAAATAATAAATCAAAATAAACAAGATTTCCAATACTGTGTAAGTCTACTCCCCTTTTACATTGGCTTATGGTTTCCAGTGAGGATAGAACCAGAAAACATAATTATTATAAAATATACTAATGACACCCATTACATCAATAATTAAGAACAATTAAAACACCAGTTACTTTATGCTGGCAGAGCTTTCTAATTAAGGCTTGAAATCAATTAAATGTGTTATATTTTAAAATTAATATACTTTATTTATAAAGTGACAGTTTTTTTTAAGGACTAGAACCCCTTCCACTCTTTTCCATTTACTCTATAAGCATTAATTGCAAGCAAACAGGCTGCTAAACTGAATATGCTTTAATTTTTATGTTACTTACATATTCTTGAATGGTTTACAATCAAAATGTAACACACAAAATATTTTTTTACAAAATCATCTAATTGTTTATCTGACTTTGGTAATACCGAAGTACCAAAATGTCAGAAATGGTAAAGACAACAATCAAGATTCGAACATCAGAACTTCCAATGCGAAAAGTCCATGTTACCATTAACATTTTTGCAGGGGGACAAGCCCCCCTGCACCACCCCTGCATATTATATATAGCAACTCCAAGATCACACTACAGTGAGGAAAAGGGAAAATTTCCTGATCCACAATGTACTGCAATCTCAATTCAAAATGTCGACTTCATACTAGCGAATGTGTACTCAGTTTCGCCAATATGAATTAAAATATTTTCAGTTCAACATTATGGACATTGGTATAACACACATTCAACCAACCTGTATTCGACAAACTGCCATTCTACATTTTGATAGTAAACATTCTTGAACTCTATTCCTCTATCTTCTATATGTTTCTCCACTGGATTAATGAACTATGAAGACTACAGTAAGAAAATGTTATTTATTCTTGAAGGCAAGGCCTATTCGAAATCTTCTGTAAATGAATTAAATAGAGCATACAATAACATTAGAAATGAGCTTCTTTATTTATTGAAGGGTCCATATCTATTGAAACTTTAAATTACTTAATGGTTTCATATCCCAGGTTATCTGTTATGTTTGAATTACCCAAATTTCACAATAATTTAACACAACCACCTATGTGCCCTACAGTTGATGCAAGGGGTTCAATTACTCACCCACTAGCCAAATATTTGGACAAGTTAAAGAACTTTGTTTACAATGAACCCCATATATGCAAAGATTCATGGAGTTTTTTAGAGTCAGTAAATAAGATACCTTTTAAAGACGCATATGTATTTTTAACAGTTGACATTAAGGATCTCTATTCTGTAATAACCCATGACTCAGGACTAGATTGGTTCACAGAGTTCCTTTATGAGAAAAATATTGAACATTTTGATGTTCTGGTTTACACGCACCTCATGGAAATAGTTCTTAAAAAAAATTTCATTTTATTTAACCATGAGATTTACTTACAACAAGAGGGAGTAGCTATGAGTTCAGCCTGTGGTGGCCTATATGCCAATATTGTTGTCATGTAATGGGAAAATAAATATTTATTCCCCTCCATTTATTTTAAACATATGAAGTTTTATACCTGTTTTCTTGATGGTATGTTTATTTTATGGGATGGACCTAAAGACATTATTAATGAATTTATGGCATACATTGAATCTACCGCTAATTTTTTAAAGTTCACCTATACCCATGATTTTAATAATATTTCTTTTTTGGATATTTTATTGTTAAAAGACTATCAGAACAGGAAATTTGAAAATTTTCAAGGAGGACACATATTCCAATTCCCTACTTTATTTTTCCAGTACTCATCCATTAAAACAAAAGAAAGCCATTGTTAACGGTCAATTTGTGCATGCCACATGCATGGTTTCTACTATGGATGACTTTTTAGGAGAATGTGACAACCTGAAAATATTTCTCAAGAGAGGATATCCTTTTAAATTTATTACTGGCATCCTTCTTGAGGTGGTTAACAAGAGAGAGAGAGGTTTTTATCTTCCTCTATTATTAGGGCTGGAAATTAATAATGCTTTAACTATCAGTAACACTAATATTAACATTATAGAAGATAATAAGGATTACAAAACATCCTTTGTTATTGCTTTTACCTCAGACAGTTTTAAATTGAAGAACATTTTGAACAAGAACTGGTCCATTCTAAGGCATGACAAGAATATAAGACCATTTATAGGCTTGCACCCTACAGTAGTTTTCAGAAAAGGTAGAAATTTGAAGAACATCTTCGAAACCAAGGACTCCCATCTTAAACGTAAAGATGGGTACATGAACAAATGTGGCATGTGTAATTTTTGTAAATAGATAAAGGAGGGTGCTTTATTTCTCATTAACAATATGGAAGTTATAATTTATCAAAAATATAATTGCTGTTCTGAAAAAGTTATATATTGTGCTATGTGGAATACCTGCTGTTGCTGTTATATCGGCAAAACAGATCTAAAGTTAAAAAATCGTATCTACAAGCACTTATATGATATAAGAACAAAAAAGGATACAAATGCATTAAGTAAGCACATTCTTGAGAATGTCAATCATAAGTTTCAGTTTTTTGTCATAGATAGTATTAATACTGACACACGAGGTGGAGCTTGGTCACTAGTATTAGAAAAAAGAGAGCTATACTGGCAGTTGCGTCTTGCTGCAGACAGCTGGCCAGGTTTGAATGAGAGCATTTCTATTAGCTCTCCATTAAAATTAAAAGCTATTGAAAGATAACCTAAGTTTAGTTATAAAGAAGTTTTTTAATGAGCTATGCTAATTCTACATGCTTTTAACATGATTCATCTTATACTGATTTATTGAAGTTATATGCTCTATATGTTTTTACCATTTAATGTTTATGTATATTTATGGCTTTAAGGGGGTGTGTTGTACCAATTGTAATATGTAATATTCATGACGTTTCCTGTTTTGTCATTATAAAAGGGAAATTGATGTTTTATGTTTCATCTGATGAAGTCCTTATTTATTGGACAAAAGCGCTTATCTGTATTTCTTCTGTGGATTTTTTCCTGCTGCTCATCTTGGATTAATAAACTTCATTTTCACTACTTGAGCTTGGAATCATATTGTATGAGACCGTGTGTGAGAGGGAGAAATCCAGCATCTTCTGCTTGCACTACTTGTGTTTGGTTCTCCACTGCCAGGGTATGAACAGTTAAGGGCATTAATCACAACTTTAGTATAGCATGAATATTTTCCAGATAACACACATTGTATTCCATTAGTAAAAGAAAAAGAAAAAACTATAATAGGACAAACAGAACAACTTCCACAATGGAAACTTCCTCTGAGAGAACAAACACTGGTGATCACAGATATTTTGAGGTATTACTAGAAACTACCAGTTAACATATCTACTAAGTTTATTTTCTTGTAGAAAAAAAATAAGGTGGTCTATCCAACAATCCATGCAACACAGGATCATCTAATAATATGCCCCAACATATTTTTACCACATATACAGTCTTATCAGCTAATAAATTATACTTGCCACAAAACACAATGATTTCTTATTCTTGTTATTATATTTATTAATTTCATGCATTTTTTGTGTTTTATCTCACCAAGCAACTCATATTAAAAGTACCTTCATTGCACAACCATGCAGCTTTGCCAGTATGAATTTTGCATACCTTGCATTTAAGAACGTAATTTTGGCTGCTTCCATAAATAAGCCATTTCTCTCTGAATACAAACATCTAACTTTTAACAATTCGCCATATAAGATTGCCAATAACTGAGGGGGTAATGACTAGCTCTATGTAAATACCCTAATTTAGCCAGATTTGTTTGTTTGTCTTTCGGCTTTTCCCGGTTAGGGGTTGCCACAGCAGAACTCCGGTCCACTAATGATTGGCAGTAGATTTTTACGTGCTGGCTTGCCGGGCCTAACGCACAACCTTCAACGAAGGAACGCCCATTCACGCATGTCGTCACACAGAAGACGCTCTAATTGAGAATTGAATGGGCAATGTCTAACTGTGAGGCTACAACGCTACCGCAGCACCACCACCGCAGTTCTAATTTAGCCAGATTGTTTATGATTAAAATATTAAAATAGATTGACTATTTTAGTTTTACTATGGAGCCCAGCAAAAACTACTGGACATAAGTGTCTCTTTTCAGGGGCAACTCAGAAGCACTGTATGGTTAAGTGATTGCTCAGAGTCACATAACAGGTAAGTGGAGACTGAGAGAGAATCAAACCATGGACTACAAGATGCAGCTCATATCTTAATCTCCTGCAATAACTGCTCTGCAGGTTAGAGATTGGGTGGTAGTTTTCCAGATTGTTAAGGAATGTTTTTTGAGTTTAGGGGCAACTAAGACCTCTTTTTGAATGTCTGAAAAGATCCCCATCATCAAGGAAAATGTAACAATATAGTAAATAACTAGATTGAAAGGCTCTTGCTTGAGGCAAGAGGTACCAAACCTTGCTGGTCTGGAGTTCAAATCCATGGTCTCTTTTTTGTTAGCATAACTAGACACAGCTCAGCAAATGTCAAGGCTTGCTACAGAAGAATAACAGACCCATAAGTCTGACCAGTCTCATATGCAAAGCCATGGAAAGGCATATCATGGAACTAATCAATAAGGATACGGGGAGCCTCCCAGCACTGTACCCATCTCAATCTGATTTCATCAAGGCAAGTCGTGCTTAGACAACCGAGTGGACTATCTTGAAAAGGTCACCAAAGCAATGGATGAAGCTACATTGGTGCACACACCATACCTCGACCTATCCAAAGCTTTTAACACAATCCCCCAATTAGGCATATTAAAAAATGTATATATATTGGGAATGAAAGCTATGTTACCTGCTGGATTGCCACCTGGCTCACAGATAGGATGCAAGATATCCATAAAGGGAAGTTACCTCCATAAAGAGACTAGTCACCACTGAAATCCTCCATGGTTTTGTCATGGGACCTCTTCTGTGTGGCATACTTGTCTTAAGTAAAAGCCAATACCAAAGAGCTCTTGCTAACTAAATTTGCAGATGACTTCAAGCTAGGACCAGTCATTGAATCCCCAAATGACTTGGCCATCCTGCAGGAAGGTTTGCACCAAATAAATAACTGCTGCCAAAATCATGGACCAAAACTAAATGCCAAGAATGCATTATGGTATACTTTTGGAAGTCATCTGCCTTGGGGATCTACCACATTGACAAGATGCCCCTAAAAGGTGACCCAGTTGCTCAGGATTTGGGAACTTATGCAAACAGAGACCTAACTTTCAACCAACATGTGTCTATTGTCATAAGAATGTCCTTCTATATTTCACAGTTTATAAACAGGGGGATGATGTCTGGATCTAAGGATGCCATTGTCTCCCTTTACTCAGCCCTCATTAGACTAATCATGAGCGTAATGCCCCCTTTGGAGCATGCAGACATATACAACAATTGGATTGTCCACAGACACAAATTACTATAGGGATACAAGGCCTAAACAATATGCTGTACATGGACTCACTCAATGCCCTGTCACTATACTTAGTATCCAACAGACTGCTAAGAGCTGACCTGTGTCTGGCTTACAAAGTATCCTGCAACCCAATACTGATGAATTTACTTCACATCAGAAAGTCAAATGGCATCAGAAATACTTGGTCTAGGGATCTAAACCTCTTCTGCAACATCAGAAGAATGGTTTAGAGGGGCAGGTATATTTTGCAGAGGATACCACTGCTCTGCAACAGACTCCCCAGCCACATAAAACAGAACTCATCCCTGCTATATTCAAGTGCAATTTGGCTCTATGGATGGGAAATAAGAAAGTTATCCCATAACTGCCCCGTGTAATATTAATGGACAGAGGTATCTTCTAAATGCTTTATCTCATGCATGTGTCCCCTCAAATTATGTATGGTATGATCACAGTCAGTCTCACTAGAGGTAATATATAATTATCAACTATGGGATGGATAAGGCAAATCTAACACCAAAAGGGAAACCGGCTAGGCTTAAAATGTTCCACAAGGGCAGCTAGCTTTGTACTTACATATGAATCTTTGGACCTATGAACAGCAATGCACTAAAGGCAAATTCTGCAGAAAAGATTCTGTGGTCTCAGCAGTTTCCTCACATCAGATATAGACAAGATTATGCGTTATAACAAAACTAATGTTTCATTACATGTAATTTCTGTTTGTAATGGTGCATAATATGTATCTAGACTAAGTATATTTGTCAAAAGGCATATCTTCCTCCATTTGCATTCTCCCTACCACCAAAGCCTGAACATTTTTCAAAGCTTCAGATAATACCACAATTGTTGAGGTACCAAAGACCTTGGATGTAAACACAGACAGGCAAATAAATCCAGACTGATGGTTCTCAACAAAATACAGCTAAGAACCAGTAAATTCTGAGCATCAACAGTGAGCTCATGAAGAAGTTAGTTGTTAAAACGAGTAACTATGGAACAAGTAATATTACATAAATCCCTTTTAAGAAACAGCTCCATGTTAGGTTGCTGAACCATTGGGAACTCAAGCTTGTGATGGTCAGACTATGTTACTATCTCCACCATCAGGTCCATGATAACAGTACTAAGATGGAAGACCAAGTCTGTAGAAAGTGAATCAAAAGGTCTCCAGAATAATTAAGAGTGCCACAATGAGCTCATTAGTCTCAACACAGTTTCAGGCATTAAAATCACTCTTGATAAGTCATCTCAGGTGTTCACTTTTTTTTTTGCATCTTTTTACCTCCATGCCTGTTTACTCTCAAACCTTCCCAATCAGACATAAGCCCATTTGCTCTTCCGTACTGAGATGTCCAGCACAGAGGGAAGAGACATCTGTTGGGACCATCATTCAGGCAGCCACGAGGGTGGTTTGTGTCTATGCCTTTGTTCTTCCTTGTGAATGCTTACTGCAAGGAAGAAGCCCTTACTTCATACTATTGTCCAAAAGGTAGCCAGGCTTAACTACTAGAATAGGACCCTAAGGAGACTATGCTATTCTCCGTGTATGTGCAGAATTACATGGCTACCCTCAAAGCTGGCCACATCATATTGGTCACTGGCTATGGAGGTATTTTTTTTCCTGTATCTCTATAGCTCTGTCCTGATGTCTGTTGTGAACACCATAATCACCCAGGGGGGATTCTGTTGGTGAATATGTTGTCTGACACACACATATGTGTGTGTGAGCAGAGAAGGGCTAGCAGCGCTGGCTTGGGAGTGCAAGCCCACCCTTCCTCCCTCAATCTATGGCTATTTTCATTGAAGCCTTCACTTGCATGGGAGAAGATCAGCCTGACAAGGAACAATCACAGCGTCCCCTCAGGATGGGCTCACTCACTCACTCACTCACTCACTCACTCACTCACTCACTCACTCACACATCCTCCCTGCCTGGCTCTTATACAATCTGAAACACTACTCATACTTGAGTAATTTCTGTCATAATCAGGGCTTCATCCCCTTGAATCACGTAGCCAGAACCATCTCAGGAGTTCATGCAACAGGTCAATGAGGAGATCTGAGAACTCTTCCAGAAAATCCTCCAAGGTAAGTTGGTGAACTGTAAAATATGAAGACTCTATAATTCCTTCTAACACCAATGACACAATTAAAGATATTGGATTTTTCAGCTTTAACCTGAGTTGTGTCAAGTGAGGACATAAAGCAAATAGCTGTATCTACACTGATACTACCCTGCATAGACCTTTGGAGAATATCGAGAGTTAGTGGTTTGGGCACAACCAAATTGGCTTCAAAGTTTTTATTCAACTAGGTCTCCATGATAAACAGCAGACTGACCAAACAAAGTAAGATGAATATAACAGCAGGTTAATAAAACAGGAACCACAAACTAGGAAAACATACCACTAGGATGAAAGGAGGCAGCTGACCAGTTTGTAGAAAATCCATTTATTTAGCACTTTCGTCCTTAGTAAAAGAACGTCATCAGAATACTGAAAACACACATAGCTCCATCTTTTATACCCAGCATGCTGTTGATGTTAATTAAACAATTAAAAATGAATATCTTAAAGGGCTATGTCTCAAACTTTCCACATATATACAAACATTCATTTCACCATGCCAAATTAGTAAGAACATGAAATACTTATAAAATTAAGGCTGCTTTTAGTCTTAAGACAGTACTGATTGATATATTCTCATCTAACCCTGGGTAGATAGTGGCATTTGTTCGTAGTTGCCACTGAAGCTGCTTGTATTCAAGGTAGTCATCTGTGGGTCCACCTCTCTGTCCCCATCCACCTGGTCAATAATAATAAATTTGAAAAAATGGTCAGTGAACTTCTGAATGTGAAGTGATAGTGCAGTGTTCATTTCTTTCTTCGCAATGTCATAATTGTGTTGTTAAATTTTACTTTTTAAACAATTCTTCGTTTATCCAATACAGAAACAGATGCATTACTGACATGCTGCTAGGTAACCAATGCTCCTATTGTTACAGTTGAACTTCTTTTTAAGTTTGATAGTACCATAATGTTCTAATCTTACATCACTGCCTTCCAGTATACATGTACACTGTGTACAATGTCCACATTTTTTCATCACCCACTTGCCCACGGCTAATCACTCTATCTAGCATATTTTTTATACAGATATCTTTTTTGTATACGAGTGGACTTTTCTCAGCTATTTCTTTATATACTGGTTCAGTGTCAAAGACTCTCCAATTTTTACATATCACTTTTTTGATGTCAGTGAAATCACTATTATATGTTAAAATGAATGCCTTACACATTTTGTTTTCATCAATAACAGTTGTGTTATTTGTAAGCATTTGTTCCCTATGCATCCCTAATAATGGTAGGTAGTAACCCCCAGTCCTCTTCTCTTTTACCTCATTGACTATATTGTTCAGGAAGGAGGTAGGGTACCCTCTTTTAGTTAACGTGTCATGTAAAATGTTGCATTGAACCTCAAATTCCCTATGTTTAGACACCATGCATGGCAAGCGTACACACTGCCCTTTCACTAAATATTTTTTCTGATGGATGGGATGCCAGCTACTGAAGTGTAGTAACATATCAGAATACATAGGTTTTCTGTAGATAATAGATTCAAATTTGGTCTTAGTTTTGTTTTTCCTAATAGTGACATCAAGATAGTTAACCTTTTCGTCACATACAGTCATAGTAAACTTTAGGAAGTCAGTGGTGTTATGTATATACTCAAAAAAACTGGTCTAATTTTTCATGTGTGTCATTCCAGAACATAATGATGTCATCCAAAAAGCGAACATATAAGGTCCAACTTTTTGCAAATTCAGAATTGATGACATAAATAATTTCCCAAAAGGCCAGTACAATGTTGGCAAAAATGGGGGTACAGGCGGCTCCAATGGCCACCCCTTCTTTTGCCTAAATAGTTGGTGTTCAAAGATGATAAAATTATTGTCTAACACCACTTCCATTAAAGTCCTTAGGGTCAGAATTTGGTCATGTTCTAGGTTGGTATAATGACATAAATATAGGTAAAACCATTCTAGTCCTAGTGTGTGTGGTATCACTGAAACAAATCTTTGATGTCTATCATTACAAAGATTGTGTCTACTTTAAATTTGTCATCGGAAAACCTCAGTCAAAAAATCCCATGAGTCTTTGAAACTGTATGTATAGTCTTCCAAGACTGCTTTTGTATGATAATCAATATATTTTGCTATCATAAAGGATTTTGAAGCCTTGGCATCCACAATGGGTCTAAGGGGGGTCACTAAGACCCTTGTGAATCTTTGGTATTCCAAATTTGTAGGGGTCCTGGGATGTATAACTTTAAGGTAATTGTATTCATGTGGGGTTAACTGGTCATTCAGTAATAAATCCTCTAATACTAGGTGTATTTTGTGGTAAGCTATATTTAATTAATTCTTACTTACTTCATCATATGTTTCACTGTAAAGGATAGAGAACATTTTGTTGTTATAGTCATTAATATTCATAATGACTAGGCCCCTCACCTTTGTCAGGTTTCATCACCCTTAATTCAGAGTTTTCACAAATCTGTCTTAATACATTTCTTTCTTCAGATGTTAGAATATCAAGCCGTATGTTCTTTTGCACATTGTGTTTTAGTAATTCTCTGATTTCCCATTCGCATAATTTTTCAAAAGTACTGACCACTGGGTGGGGTAGTAAAAGTACTGGGTCGAATAAGGCCACTATTCCTATCCATTGGTGTCCTGGAAATTTTAAAGTAAAAACCCAGGTTCAATTTCCTTGTAAATAGTTTCAAATTAACTAAAACTTCATCAGTCCTTGCCTTCCTAACTGGAACGAAAGTCAAGCCTTTCTCAAACACATCAGCATAAAAGGAATCAATGCTTACATCACTATAATTATACACTTTAAAATCAAAGTTTTTGTTATTAATAATAACACAAGAATCATTGTCACAACCATTGTATTCACTCAGTCATTCCAATGTTAATTGTGTCTCCCTCTCATAGTGCCTCTTCCCCTCCCCTGAAGGAACCTACCACGGGTCCCATAAAAGTTCTGGTTCGGTGGGTTTGTTTGATTCCTCCTCTAGTTCATCAGTCTCTCGGACCGCCTCAGAGGGGGATATTCAAAAGGGTCGGGGCTATCAGATATAACTGGTGCAGAGGCATGAGAAAAATTATTAGACTGCTCATTACTCATATGGTTGTTATTACTGTTCACGTTTGTTTAATGGAGGTAGTGGATATACTACTCCATTTTCATATTGTCTTTGGTCTCTTAATAATGTCTTTGTTTTTTAGCCTTTAGATCATCCACCAAACTGTCAAACCTAACAAACAAAGCAAGATATTCCCCTTTTTTACTCTCAAACAACAAGTCAGACTGTAAGCTGTTATCAAGCCTAAATATAATATCAGATAAAATAGAAATTTGTCTTTCATTGTCTTTCAGCAGTACCTGTAATAATTCACAGCCATGCTTGTTGAATAAGTTCAAGAGTTCAGTGTATAGATCTGAGTCTCTCTGTAGACCAGTGAGGTACTTCCACATTCTTAATCCTTTTGGTATTTGCTCAGTGCGAATACATTCGTGAAAATAGCTTTTTTTCTAGTTGCAGTTTCCTCAATTTTAGTATAGTATCTTCTAGTGTTTTAAGTTATCAACTGTTCCTATGTCCAAATTAACACAATGAAAGTCAGAATTTTTGCCTTTTCCAGCCACTGCTTCAGTGTAAAGTCATCATTGTATGAGACTCTGATGTCATCATTTGATCCTCTATGCAAATCGATACTTTGTGATTGGTTAACAGGAACTTCAGGTTGCTTTTCAGCTGGAGTAATAAGGCTCACTACAGAATCTTGAGTTCCCTCACGAAGTAAATGAGGGGAAAAATTCAGTCCATTTCCACGAAAATTGATAGACTGCTGCATGAGCTCCTCCACTAAAAGAGTCGAGTTCCCCACTGACTTATTTAACCCATTGTAGGCAGATAACAATGCCCGTGGGGATAGGCAATCAGTCACCTCACTTCTATCTATCACTCCACAATGACTAACAAAACAGGAACCACAAATTAGGAAAAAATACCACCAGCATGAAAGGTGGCAGCTGACCATTTTGTAGAAAATCTGTTTATTTAGCACTTTCATCCTTAGTAAAAGAACTTCATCAGAATACTGAAAACACACACAGCTCCATCTTTTATACCCAGCATGCTGTTGCTGTTAATTAAACAATTAAAAATGAACAACTTAAAGGGCTATGTCCCAAACATTCCACATATATACATTCATTTCACTATGCCAAATTGTTAAAAACATAAAATACTTATAAAACTAAGGCTGCTTTTAGTCTTAAGACAGGACTGATTGCTATATTCTCATTTAAACCAGGGTAGATAGTGGCATTTGTTCACAATGGCCGCAGAAGCTCCTTGTATTCAAGGTAGTCATCTGTGGGTCCATCTCTCTGCCCCCCCATCCACCTGGTCAATAATAATAAATTTGAAAAAATGGTCAGTGAACTTCTGAATGTGCAGTGATAGTGCACTGTTCATTTCTTTCTTTGCAATGTCATAATTGTGTTGATAAATTCTGCTTTTTAAACAATTCTTCCTTTTTCCAATATGAAAACAGATACATTTCTGACAAGCTGCTAGGTAAACAATGCTTCTCCTATTACAGCTGAACTTCTTTTGAAGTTTGATAGTACCATAATGTTCTAATCTTACTTCACTACCTTTCAGTATACATTTACACTGTGTGCAACATCCACATTTTTTCATCATCCCCACAGCTAATCACTATCTCTAGCATACTTTTTATACAGATATATTTTTTGTATACGAGTGGGCTTTTCCCAACTATTTCCTTAGTGTTAAAGGCTCTCCAATTTTTGTATATTACTTTTTTGATGTCAGTGAAATCACTATTATATGTTAAAATGAATGCCTTACACATTTTGTTTTCATCAATAACAGTTGTGTTATTTGTAAGCATTTATTCCCTATGCATCCCTAATAATGGTAGGTAGTAACCCCCAGTCCTCTTCCCTTTTACCTCATTGAATTTATTGTTTGGGAAGGGGGTGAGGTACCCTCTTTTAGTTAACATGTCATGTAAAATGTTGCACTGAACCTCAAATTCCCTATGTTCAGACACCATGCGTGCCAAGCTTACACACTGCCGTTTCACTAATGATTTTTTCTAATGGATGGGATGCCAACTGCTAAAATGTAGTAATGTATTGGAGTGCGTAGGTTTCCTGTAGATAGATTCAAATTTGGTCTTAGTTTTATTTTTCCTAATAGAGACATCAAGATAGTTAACCTTTTCTTTACATACAGTCATAGTAAACTTTAGGAAGTCGGTGGTATTATGCATATACTCAAAAAACTGGTCTAATTTTTCACGTTTGTCATTCCAGAAAATAATGATGTCGTCCAAAAAGCGACCATATAAGGTCCAACTTTTTGCAAATTCAGAACTGATGACATAATTAATTTCCCAAAAGGCCAGTACAACGCTGCCAAAATGGGGGCACAGGAGGCCCCCATGGCCCCCCCTTCTTTTACCTAAATAGTTGGTGTTCAAAAATGATAAAATTATTGTGTAACACCACTTCGATTAAAGCCCTTAGGGTCAGAATCTGGTCATGTTCTAGGTTGGTATAATGGCATAAATATAGATAAAAAATATAGATATTCCTATTGTGTGTGGTATCACTGACAACAAATCTTTGATGTCTGTCTTTACAAAGATTGTGTTTACTTTAAATTTGTCATCGGAAACCTTAGTCAAAAAATCCCAAGAGTCTTTAAAACTTGTATGTATAGTCTTCCAAGACTGCTTTTGTATGATAATCTATATATTTTGCTATTGTAAAGGTTTGTGAAGCCTTGGTGTCCACAATGGGTCTAAGGTTCAATCAACATCAAAAGCATGCTGGGTATAAAAGATGGAGCTATGTGTGTTTTCAGTATTCTGATGACGTTCTTTTACTAAGGACGAAAGCACTAAATAAATGGATTCCTTACAAAGTGGTCAGCTGCCTCCTTCCATCCTGGTGGTATAACAGCAGGTTACTTTTAATTCACCCTGGTGTTAAAACCACAGCACTATGCAGATAATGATCAGAAATCAAAAACTGCAAAAAATTACATTACGGTAATGAAGCAAAACATTTATAAGCAGCTTTATTTGAAAATATTATTCACTAATATTTCTACAAAAATAGTATGTCCTAGCACAGACTGCAGATGGCAAAGCCTTCCCTCTATTACTTCAGGGTCAGACAAAACAAGTAATCTACCATAGTCAGTTCTAAGGAAAGAGTAGCTGGGTTTAGCAACAGGTATAGGTATCTGTGATTCAATGTTTCAGTGGAATTCGGGCTACAGCCCGCTGGCTTTTGGAGCCCACTGAAGGCTGCCACAACATTTAATTTTTAATTAAAAACAATTTAATTTTTCTTTAGGGATACACTGCACTCTGTATGTGCATCTTTAATACAATGCACACAGAACAACGCATTAGGGTTACCACCTGTCCCACTTTGCAAGGGACAGTCCCTCTTTGGGCAGTTGTGTCCTGACAAAAAATTTTAAAAATGGCAAATGTCCTGAGATTTTAGGACAAAATTATTTCCTATATTTTATGTAATAGTTGCATAAAACAGTTATTCTGTATCTAAAATACCTAAATGTTATAAGAAACAGAATAAGCAACTAAAATGCTACAAGAATAAGCTTTTACTTAGGCAAAAAAGTTAAGTTCTATCCTTTGTTCTGACCGTAGGTATGTGTCAGCCTGTAAAATCTGATGTTTGTCCCAAAATGTCCTACTCTGGTCATTTGAAAAGGTGGCAACCCTACAACGCATGGTATTTAAACACATATTGGAACTTCACTTCTACAAAGGCGCACATGTTGGACTCGAGAACAAACTGCTGCTGCTGCTGCTTTCCGTTATGTTGGAACTTCACTTGTCCACTGCATTGCTTCCTGCAAACACACAAGCTGGACCAGAGAATTGCTGCTTTAAGTGAGTGCACATTAGACTGAAGAAAGAACTAATTCTGTTTCTGCTTTCCTTTATATTAGACCTTCACTTCTCCACTGCACTGCTTACTACAAGCACACACATTGCCGCTGAGAACTGCTGCTTTCTTTCTTTCCTGTAGACATGGAGTATTGTCAGCGACTGGTGGGAGATGAGCATTCCTTCAGCAGGTATTCATAGTGTGTGTGTGTGTGTGTGTGTGTGTGTGTGTGTGTGTGTGTGTGTGTGTGTGTGTGTGTGTGTGTGTGTGTGTGTGTGTATAAAATGCAGGTGTATATCACTTGATCAGAAAACCTAACTGTCGAATAAATATTTGTCGAACCCAAACTGTGAAAATATCTCTTCATCAAACAGCCGTTTCATTGAACTTTTTCACAAGGAAAAGCAATGGTTGGCCATCATCAGGAATTTGCCCTTTTCTTCACTGTGGTGTGTTCTCAGAGTTGGTATATTTAGTTGGGGGGGGGTTGACATTTTTAGTGACAGGCGTTAGGTTGGACTGACGTTTCTTTTCCCTGTGGAAAAGTTTGATTAAATGGCCATTCAAAATAGAGAGGTTTCGACAATTTAGGTTCGATAAATAGTTATTTGACAAACAGTTTTTTTGCTGAAATGATATAGACCTATAAAATGCTCTAGTTAACTTTCCCAGGCTCAAACCGTGTACCTTGGCTATAGGAGAGAAGAGCCTTAATCCTCTACATCAACAACCAGACTTGGGTAAATTTGTATTTTATTGGTTCATACATCTTGTTTCACTGCTTAATGGAAAAAAATATTAAAAAAAAAACTACTGGGGTGCATTTTCAAGGAATGTGAGCTTCAAGAGAAGAGAAGTTTACTGTTGCTAATGCTAAGTCTGTTTTCAGTGTGCAACTATTTTATTTAGCAGATGGCTGTCAGTGTTTGGACTATAGAATTTCAGAGTAGTGTTAGTAGCACAACAGGTAGCATGCTTGCCTTTTGTGCAGAAGGCTGTGGGTTTTACTCCCACACCATGTAGATGGATTGCCAATACTGTATTGCAATTTAAGTGTGGGGGGGGGATTGCTGCACTCCTGAGTGTGTCTTCCTTTGTATGAGATGCTAAACTGAGGTCACATCTCTCTGCATTAATGGAAGGTGTGGTGAGATCTTTTACACATACATGAACTATCAAAAAGACTATGGGGAAGTTCAATACCCTGGCCAAATTTCCCCTAGTAGTATAAATACCACCAAGGGTCTTCCCTGAAAGGACGTTACAAGCCTAATGAGACTAACCTGGTTAACAAAGGATATTTAAATTAAGAGTTTTAAGTTAAATCCATATCTCTATCTTTATTTCAAATGTAAGAAAAGAAAATAGTATGCACGCTGACACAGGGGGTGTAGCTAGGATTTTCACATTTGTACTCACAGCTCTCAAACTGCTACCCCCCTCCCCAGCCAAGCTACGGCCATTCTCATAATTCACGGTTCGCTCTTTTAGTGTCGATGAAGAGGCATTCGCTGTAATGCCTCTTCAGTAATATAATATAGATACACTCAAACTCGGTTCCTTGAATTGAAAATGAACCTGAAAGTCAGTTCTTTGAAAAATGCAGCATGGTAGTTGGGGTAGAGGATTCATGCTTTTGTTTTCTGTAACTAAGGTACAGGTTTTGAGCTTGAGTAAATTACTAACCACCTGCTACCCCTAACTAGGGGGTTTCATTCACACACACACCCCTGCCTACCTCTTAGTGCAAGAAATATGGACAAAGCCTAAAATAAACAGGGACAGATATTAAATAATGCTCTCGTGAACTCAGAAAGTTGCTAGAATAACAGGATTTGTGCTAGTATGAGAAAGTTGCTAGAATAACAGGATTTGTGCTAGTATGGATTTTTCTAAAGGACATGAAGTCTGAAACTCAAATGTCTGTCATTATTTAGCAACTTTAGCCTTCAATAATTTTCTAGAAAGTCACAAAATGTATGAGGAACAGACAAAAAATATGGGGCAAAAATCTGGACATTCTGCAAAATTTGGACAGTTGAGAGGTATGCTACCTACCTACCTCACACACACACACACACACACACACACACACACAAATACCACTCAACCTCTTAGAGCAACAAACTCATAAATAAAACTGAGGCAAAGGCCCAAAAATAAGGATTTTTTTTTTAATATTGCTCTTATAAACTTAGAAAGATAATAGAATAGTAGTAGGTCTTGCATTATTAGTACGGATTTTCTGAAAGGTATGAAATCTGAAACTCAAATGCCTGCCATTATTTTCTAACTTTAGTCTTTAATGATTTGCCACTAATTTGCCAGAAAACCACAATTTTATGAAAAACAGGCCAAAAATGTGATGCAAAAATATAAAATTGCCAGACAATACAACTTGGAACCTGTCAAAGAAGGGACACCATTTTAATATGAGCACAGTTAACTTGAGCAGCTGACAAAATTAGAGAATCTACATGCATTTCTGAAATAAAAGTAATGTATAAGTCTGATCATTACAGTTATTTATAAAAGTAAACCCTCCATGTTTTCTTCCAAAATTGCTATTTTGCGGAGAGATTATTAGGGGGAGAGCAACATTTTGAGCCAAAATTGGGGACAGTTGAGAGGTTTGGATATTCCTAATTCTATAAAGAGATTTATTTGCACATACCTCTCAACCTCTTAATGCAGGAAATCTGGACAAGGCCAAATATATTGGGGGAACATACAAACAGTACTAAAATTGATCTTGTATAAACTTAAGACAGTTGATAGAATATCAGGTCTTGCTTTAGCATGCATTTTTCTGAAGATTATGACGTCTGAAACTTAACGTCGGTCATTATTTAGTGACTTCATTCCTAAATGATTTGCCAGAAAAGTTTTATTTTGCATTTTACAGCACGAACACCAATAAATATCTGCTAAACAAAGCAATGCAGTCTCACAATGAAACTAGACTTAGCATTAAAACTTATCTGCCCTTGAAACTCACATTCATTGAAACAGCATTGAAACCCACATTCAAAGAAAATACATTTTGCCAGTGGTAGATAAAGATGAACTTTGGGCTGTTTTCAAATCATAGGCCCCTTGCACATGAAACATACACATGCTCTTTGATACACCTTCCTGATTGTATTAAATTATATTCCTTGTACAATACAGTATAGTTGTTAGAGTCTGTTTTAAATTTATTGTTTTGAACATTTTTCCAGTAACCAATGAAACAAAATGTATGCACCAATAATGACAAAACAGCCCAATTCATAACATTTCCATCATAAAAGTCTACTCAGACTTCTACAGTCCACCAGTATCAGTAAATATGCACAATCTCTGAACTACTAAAAGCCATCTACATAATTCCACATTAAAAAAATCTGTAACTAATGAAGAGGCTGCTGCTAGCAAACAACTTTATATTTAATGGTTTCATCTACAAATAAAGTGCCTGTTGCCCTTGAGGAATAAATTGCCTATGTTGCATTAAAAACAATGATACGCTAGTAATATTGCAATAGGGAATGGATGGTAAACTGATAACAGGTTCATAGTTACTACTAGATATCTTCGCCAAAACGGACTACAGCATCCACCCCCCTTTACAACACAGTACAGTATCAGCAATGCATCTACCTACTGTGGGAGAATAACCCAGAGCCTTCTGCATCAAAAGCAAATACACTACCTGTTGTGCTATTAACAGTACAAGCAGACTCAGAATAACCAGCACTAAACTTTAGTTCCCCTGCAGCTCTCAGCTCCTTGTAAAATGTCGACACTCGGCTGTATCCCTGAACTTTGCAGCCCAAGAAATTATTGGGGGGGACAAAAGCCCAAAAATCAGGGACTCATTTTAAACATTGTTTGTATAATTTTGGAAAGTTGCTAGAATAAAATGCTGTGTTATCACCATGCATGTCTTGAACCCAGAACCATATGCACTACAGTCAGTGCAACACACCACTATGCTAAATCAGCAGTTTGAAAAGCAGGAAGACAAACTTAATGGCTATCATTTAGATAGCTCTCAACCTCTTAGCACAAAAAACCTGGACAAACAAAGCCAATAATGAGGGAATACAAATTCAGTTCTCACTTCACACCTTAGCACAAAAAAACTGGACAAACAACAAAAACAATAATGGGGGAAATACAACTTCAGTTCTCAGTTCTCACTTCTCACCATAGCTCACAACTGTTAGAAAAACAAATCTGAACAAAGGTCAGAAATGGTGGTGGTTAGGGACTTTAGGATCTTCTTACCCTGAAGCAAAGGTACAGGGTTTGAGCCTGAACACCTATAGCCAACAGGTGTATTATGTGGGGGCATTTACACACACACACACACACACACACAATTGAATGAATAAGCATATACTTAATGGCCTCAGTAATATTTTTAATCACTGTTGTGAGACATACTGTAGCTTCAATTTCTTAGCTCTAAAATCTTGGATAAAGCCCAAAAAAATAGTTAGCAAAGACCAAAGTCAGGTATAGATTATAAGTAATGGTATTGTATCCTTAGAACGTTGCTAGAATAATAGGGTTTTGCATTAGTATGCATTTTCTGAGGTATTTAGAATCTGAAACTCAAATAACTGTGTGTCATTATTGAGTGATTGTTAGAAAACCTCAAATTGTATGAAGAGAGGACAAAACATATGAGACAATCAAGGATATTCAACAACAACAGGTGCAGTTAAGAGGCATCATGCACATGCATGAGCACACAGAAACACATATCAGCCACACAACATAATTCAGAACTGCATACCTCAGATGCCTGACTGTCAGTAAGTTAATGAAATTATGTATACTAACCACTTTAATATTGAGATTCAAAATCAGCGACAGTTTGCTAAAGAGGAGATAGTTAAGCACTATCAGTTACTGTCTCACAGACACACAGAATCTTACTCATTGACTTACTCACACACACACATTCTCACCCTCGAACGCACACACACACACACACACACACACACACACACACACACACACACACACACACACCTTACCTGATAATCTGTTTGTGATAATCCATTTGCGATTGCCTTCCACTCACTACATCTTCACATTTCCCGCTCGCAGCGATGATCCATTTGCGATTGTCTTCCACTCACTCACTACTGCACATTTCCCGCTCGCAGCCAGCCGGACATGACGTGAGCTCAATTCCGACTGGCTGGTATGTTCCTTAAAGGAGCCAACACTGTTTAAAAAAGAAAAAATATGTACATACGTTTTTTTTTTTTTAAAAAAGCTATCCCCTCTTCTAAAGAAGTTGTACTGAAATCAGTACAGTGTGTATGCCTCCCGACGTCCCTGTGCTGACAGTTTTGAGTTATGTTTACAGTATTTGGAGGAGAGACAAGTAATGGGACACCAGAATGACTGTGGGGGGGGGGGTCCTGGTTCATTCCCCTGCCTTAGGCCCCATTTGACCATGATCCACTTCTGTTCCCATTATTTTATTGTTAAGTTCCGTATGATGTTTTGTAAATATACCTTTCTTTTCTTATATTAAAATGAAATGTGAGATATCACTGTATCAGAATATAAACGTGTTTACAGAAAGATTTCTAATAAATATTAATGCTTGTTAGTACTATTTTCTTTATGTATTCTTCAGCTGCAATGCTGTCTGCATTCCACTGTCTGCTGCAGAAACCATTAGGGGTAAGGAGATGCAACCCATACTTCATAATTTCTGTGCTCAAGAATTTTGGGTAAAGTCAAATATAATGGGGGACAAATGTCCCAAATCAGGTAAAATTTTTAAATATTACTTTAATTCGCCTAAAAGTTACTACAACAACAAGTTTTTCAGTAACATGCATTTTCTGAACAAGAAGAAGCATGACATTCAAATGGCATTATTGACTGGCTTTAATTCTCAGTGATTTTCTGGAAAATCAAACATTTTATGATGGCCAGGGCAAAAAAAATATAAGGCAAAAATCAGGACAGTTGGAAGGAATGGATGCAAAAGATTATATATATATATATATATATATATATATATATATATATATATATAATGGTGGCTGGTGACTTCAAATTAAAGGAGGGCTGCAGCAGACAGCAGAATGGGTGGGGCCAATGGGAAGGGGTGTGGCCAACTAGAAAGGTGTGGAGCTATGCTCAAAACCACAACTGGGACTTTAATTAAATACGCTGCCCTGGGTGCCAAATAGTCATTACGAGAGTCCAATCAAGACAAAATGAAGTGTAGAAGAAAAAAATATTTGAATGCATTGGCTACATGATAACTTACTTAATATCCAGATGGAAACAGGTTGTGAGGCATGAAAAAATAAATTACTTTTTAAATACATTACTGGAATGCCAGTCAAAATCAAGTATAAAAAAACAATGAGCACTCAACTCAAACTACTACTCATTGCACTGAAGTTCTAATTATAATTTATATTCAGCTTTATAAAATTACCAAGTAACATGCTGAAAGTAGCAATCTCTGTGATACCCCCACTTGTAAAAATGTTTCTTATCCAAAAAAGACCTGCTGCCTGACACAACTATGTACTTGTTTCATGGGGAAAACATGATCAAAGTAAAAAATGAACAGCAAACAAGAAACAAGCTCAAGATAAATTGCTTAAAGGATTCCTGCATAAGTTATGGACCACACATGGTAGATTGGCATTCTGTTTAGTTTACGGGTAAGCCTGCAAAGATGACTGCAAGTCTCCAACAAAAGATGACTGCAAGTCTCCAACTAATGTAATGAGCTTCTGAAAATACTGTAATCCTGTCCTATTATTACAAATACTGTCATATGCATTTCAATACCCAAGGCCTATACATTATCTAGTTATGTAAATATTCTCGGCATGGCAACAACGAAAAGGCTTTCAATGCTGGTAATTCTTTAACAGTATGCTTATTAAAGCTTACTTGCATCTTACAATCTTTGACAAGTTTACCTGATGGTCGTTAAATCATTGCTACTTAAACAGAGCAACAGGGCATTGTGACAGCATGCATTTCCTGAATAATAAGAAGCATAAATCAACAGTATAAAATATGACAGAAAAACAGAACATTCTGCAAAATCAAGGACAGATGAAAAGCCACGGTCATACTTGTGGTCTACCTTGGATGGGGGAATACTCTGCACACTTACACTGCGTGACTGCTCCTTGCCTTCCTTGGACACATCCAGAGCCACTACAATGGGGAGCGGGGTGCAACAAGTATGTCACAATTTGAAATGTCTCTGGCTGACAGTGATGGCTCTGACACTCATACCTCTCAACTTCAGAGCAAGAAATCTGGACAAATCCATACATAGAACTAGAAGTGGGACACAGGCCCAAAAATAAGGACAATTTTTAAATATTGCTCTTATTAACTTAGATAATAGAACAGTAGTAGGTCTTGCATTAGTACGAATTTTCTGAAGGGTATGAAATCTGAAACTAAAATGTCTGCCATTATTTTCTAACTTCAATCTTTAATGACTTGCCACTAATTTGCCAGAAAACCACAATTTTATGAAAAGATGACCAAAAATGTGATGCAAAAATATAAAGTTGCCACACAATACAGCTGGGAACCTGTCAAAAAGGGACACCTTTTTAATATTAACACTGTTAACTTGAGCAGCTAACAAAATAAGAGCATCTACATGCATTTCTGAAATAAAAGTAATCTATAACGCTGATCATTACAGTTATATATAATTGTAAACCCTCCACATTTTCTTCCAAAATTGCCATTTTGAGGAGGGATTATTAGGGGAGAGCAACATTTTGAGCCAAAATTGGGGACAATGGAGAGGTTTGGATATTCCTAATTCTACAAAGTGATTTGCACATACCTCTCAACCTCTTTATGCAGGACATCTGGACAAGGCCAAATATATTGGAGGAACATACAAACACTGCTAAAAATTGCTCTTGTATAAACTTAAGACAGTTGATAGAATAACAGGTCTTGCATTAGCATGCATTTTTCTGAAGGTTATGACTCAATGTCTGTCATTTAGTGACTTCATTCTTAAACGATTTGCTAGAAAACCACAGCATTTATGAGGAACAAACCAAAAATAAGAAGCAAATATCTATTCATTCTGCAAAAATTTAGACAACTGAAAGGTATAGTTCAACCGAGGCTGTCTGAGTTTGCTACCCTCCCCCCTCACAAAATCATGGTCGAATGGAGCCGCCCCCCTGCAGCCATTTCAATGCCCCATTCCTTGGTTATTTTGCCTCATTTACCATATAAACTGTAATGTGCATACTGCTTTACTTCTGCGATGATTTAGATTTCATTTGAAAGTTTTATTTTGCATTTTACAGCACAAACCCTAATAGATATCTGTTAAACAAAGCAATGCAGTCTCACAATGAAAATAGAATTAGCATTAAAACTTCTCTGCCCTTGAAACTCACATGCATTGAAACAGCATTGAAACCCACATTCAAAGAAAATGCATTTTGCCAGTGGCAGATAAAGATTAACTCTGGGCTGTTTTCAAAATCATAGGCCCCTTTAACATGAAACATACACATGCTCTTTGATACACTTTCCTGACTGTATTACATTATATTCCTTGTACAATACAGTACAGTTGTTAGAGGGCATTTTAAATTTATTGTTTTTAACATTTTTCCAGTAAACAATGAAACAAAATGCATACACCAATGACAAAAATGCCCAATTCAGAACATTTCCATCATAAAAGGTCTACTCAATCTTCTATAGTCCACCAGTATCAGTAAATATGCCCAATCTCTGAAGCAGTAAAATCCACATTAAAGAAATCTGTAACTAATAAAGAGGTTGCTGCTAGCAAACAACTTTATATGTCATTGTTTCATCTACAAATAAAGTGCCTGTTGCCTTTGAAGAATAAATTGCCTATGTTGCATGCATTAAAAAATGATAAGCTAGTAATACCGCAATAGGGAATGGATAGCAAACTGATAACAGGTTCATAGTTACTAGGTATCTTTGACAAAAAGGACTACAGCATCCACCCCCTTTACAACACAGTACAGTATCAGCAATGCATCTACCTACTGTGGGAGTAGAACACTCAGCCTTCTGCATCAAAAGCAAGTATACTACCTGTTGTGCTATTAACAATGCAAGCAAACTTAGCATAAGCAGCACTAAACTTTTGTTCCCCTGCAGTTCTCAACTCCTTGTAAAATCTTCTCGACACTCAGCTGTATCTCTGAACTTTGCAGCACTATTGGGGGGGGGGACAAAAGGCCAAAAACCAGGGACACATTTTAAACATTGTTTGTATAATGTTGGAAAGTTGCTAGAATAAAATGCTGTGTTACCACCATACATTTCACTGCCACGTCTTGAACCCAGGGGACCCTGTGCAAAACAGTCAGAGCAACATACCACTATGCCAAATCAGCTGTTTTGTGAAAGAGGAAGATGGAAACTTAAATGGCTACCATTTAGTGAATTCAGATCTCACCATAGCACAGCTGTCAACCTCTTAGCACAAAACACCTGAACAAAGCCAATAATAGGTGAATACAGCCCCCAAACATTCAGTGAATTCAGTTCTCACCATAGCTCTCAACCTCTTAGCAAAAAACACCCGGAGAAGCCAGTAATGGGGGAATATAGCCCCCAAACATATTCAGTGAATTCAGTTCTTACCATAGCTCTCAACCTTAGCACAAAACCTGGATCAAGCCAGTAATGGGGGGAATACAGTCTCAAAAATAGGGACACATTTCAAATGTCCATCTTATACACTTAGAAAATTGCTAGAATAAAAGCTTTTGTGTTACCATGCACTTTCTGAAGAATATGAAGTCTGATATTCAAATGCGTGTCATTTTTAACATTTGTTAACCAGGAAAGCCTGACTTGGAACAAAAGTTAATTTTTAGCAGAGGCCCAGGGAGAAACACTCTAGACAGACACATGTCTTTGTAAGATGGGACGACACTAGAGGAAACAAAAATAGGGAGGGCATACAAACTCCACACAGAAGGTAAGGCACCCCAGCCAAGAATCAAACCAGAGAACATGTAGCTGTCAGGCAACAATGCTACCACTGCATAAATGCACTACTGGCTTTGCAAGGACACAAAAATACAGAAACAACAGATTTTATGAGGAACACAACAAGTATGAGGGAAAAATCTGCAACATTTTTACAAATGGTGGGTAGGGAATTCAGGCTCTTGCCACCTGGGCCCAAGGTACAGGGTTCAAGCCTTATTCTCTACCCACCACCATGTAGCACCTGGGGCATCACACACACACACACACACACACACACACACACACACACACAGACAAACACACACGCACCCTACCTGGGATAGGTCCATTCATTGCAGCACTAAATCCTTCCACAGCTTCGTCCATTGGAGCATTAAATCCTTCCACAGCTGTTGGAGCACTACAAGCCCGCGAGATGTTCTTCCCCGGCGAGACTCACAGCCTGCCGACGTTGCAGTCCGAGTCCAATCCCTTTCCAGTGACAGTCTATGCAGATACAACTGCATAGACTTCTGGGATCTATGCACTTGAATGCTTCTTAATCCGGACTGCTGCTGAGACAGTCTGCGCATGCTCCAGACTGCCTCAGCAGCACTCTGGATATCGGAAATGCTGCTAGTGCGCATGTGCGAAGGTCCACTACTTGCGATCGTTTATTTTATTTTATTTTTTACAGCTGGGGGGCTGCAGTCCAATAGCACAGGCCACCCCTGTATATATATATATATATATATATATATATATATATATAGAGAGAGAGAGAGAGAGAGAGAGGCATTATAAAATAAAGTATAATGTGTCAAAATACTTAATTCCTTGTATATGTAGACATCTTTGAGTGGTCTTATTTTTCCATTTTTCTTTCTTATAGGGAACAAAATTGTAATGCTTGTTGCATTAGTCTTTGTTACTGTTTACCACAGGCATTTTTCTACCCCACCCTTGCTCCCTGCCCCACACTCCCATTAACCTCCAAAAATAGATCAGAATGTCGCAAACACCAAAGAAGCGTGCCACTCAACTGTCCAGATTTTATGTGGAACAGATGAAAAATATGAGGCAAAAATCTGGACAGTCTATGAAAATCTGGATAGTTGAAAGTCTAACTCACAGTATTACTTCTGGAGGCAAAAAGAAGTTCATCAGTTTACTTTAATAACCTGGCAACACATCAGTGTAAAAACTTCAAAGGACTGCTTGAGTTGCTCTTGCTGTTCTCTGTTCACATTCGTATATTTTTTCCTAACTGAAGTTAAGAACCAAAGGACCACACTTAGTTTGCTTTTTAGCTATGAAAGCTACAGTTATCACCATTAAGCACCACTGAAACCAGCAATATATTTAAAAAACTACTGCATTTTGACACACCATAAGGCTGTAACGTAATTTGTAAACAGTGTAGCATTTTGAACATAAACATCTTTTTTTTAATGAAACACTCAAAACAGCATGTTACATCATAACCATCTGTTCAAGTTGTGCATTCTCAGTGCACTTAAACTAAGCAGCAAACTGTACACAGCAGTAAATAAATAATTGACTGCGTAGCATTCCAGATTTTTTAGCCTAGAGACTAAATTGGCTGTACAATCATTCCCAAATGTGGTAGTTGTCAGATGAAAGGAGACAGACATCAGGCGTACAGAGAAGTGAAAACTGATGGGTAACAGAAGTAGACATTATATAGCACTTCTAACATTTGCAGACAGCGTAACAGTAGTTCTGAGTAATACAGGATAAGTAAATAGTTCTGATTATTGTATCTTTCAAAAATAGATGCAAACTGCTTCAGGCACATCACATCTGGGAATGCGACTGTTTGGTATCAATTTAATATCTGGTTTGAATGTCATTCCAGCAAGATATTCAGGTTTCCTTCTACTTTTTGTAACAGTTACTTTTAGAAAGAAAATGCACCAGAAAGATTGACTAATCTTTTCAAACAGTAGACATAAAAGACAGGTGACAGTCTATATCTTCCAGTGACTCATCTGCCTGATATTTGGACAGGTACATCATATAGCAATGTGATTTTCAGTGGACTATATGTTTAGAATATTAACATGTTAATGCTAAGCTGCCTTAGAATGTTTTGCAAGCATTTCTCAGTACATAGCATGTGCATCCCTACTATGTGTCAGTCTTATCAAAAGGCACTATGAAACAAAAACAAAACCAGATGTCCAAAATGGGAATTTTAGAATTGTACTTCAACTTTCAGATTGTTGTCTCATCTGTCAGTCTTGCCCCTACCCCCCTTGAGGACACGCTGTACAATTGCGAAAATCCATATTTATAGGTAAAGCCAGAAACTTACTTGTAGTCTTATGCCATTATAGCCATAGCATTTTTTTTAGGTCGGTAGATAGATAGACAGACAGATAGATAGCTAGATGATAGACAGACAGATAGGTAGACAGACAGCTACCTTTTTAGATCCTGTCATCCTCATTAGTTAGTTTTTGAAATTTATATGTTTGATGGTGGAAGATTCAGTGCTCTTCAGCTGAGCAAATGTTTCCCCTGCAAAATGAAACTCCATCCTATGGCTTACAGCTTACATGGTATAATGCTTAGTTGCACCCATAAATGCGACTGTAAAAAAATGATAGACAATGAGACACTGACACTCTTATAGTACCTATAAATCCTGACTATGTGCATATACACAAACAGATACATAAACATATATATATATATATATATATATATATATATATATATATATATATATATATATATTCTGTGTGTGTGTGTGTGTGTGTGTGTGTGTGTGTGTGTGTGTGTGTGTGTGTGTGTGTGTATGTATGTATATATATATATATATATATATATATATATATATATATATCAAAATTTCACAATCCCGACATTCGAAATACCAACGCTCAGAACATCGAGATTGTGAAACTTCCAAATAAAAAAAAAATAATAAACAAAATCAAGAATACATCAAAAAGACAATTTTGCAGGGGGGGCAAGCCCCCCCTGCACCCCCACACCCCCCCCCCGGAACTTAAATATACTAACTCCGAGATCGCACTACAGTGAAGAGAACAGTAATGTTCCTGTTCTAGTGCTAGTGTGCATTCGCTGTTGTGCATTTCAACATTTTAAATGTAGATTGTGGGGATTGGAAATGTACCCTTTCCCTCACTGTAGTGTGATCTCAGAGTTTGTATATATAAGTAGCAGGGGGTCACCCCCCACATGGGGGGTGTAGGGGGGGCTTGCACCCCTGCAAAAGCGTTTTGTTATTGTTGACCAGAAGTGTAGTATTTTTGGTAAAGTCGACATTTCTGTGATGTCAACTTTATCAAAATGCTGCATTCTATATTTATTTTGTTTGTTCATGTGATTTCCGATATTCGGATTCAGAAATCTTAACACTCGCACAATGTTGGTGCGAGAATATGATGGTACACACACACACACACACACACACACACATATATATATATATATATATATATATATATATATATATATATATATATATATATATATATATATATATATATATATATATATATATATATATATATATATATAAGCAACTGAAATAAATAGGACATGCTGGAGGGACAGATTCATAACCCAGAGGCTCCCTTCACTCTGGAATAAAATCCCAGTCCAGGTTAGGCAGAGTCCCTCATTGACTCTCTTCAAGAGGAATCTTGATGAGTGGATGGGAGATCGTAGGTTTACCCCGGGTATCACTTCTGTGTCACTGTTAGACAGAGGCACAGTATACTAACCTCGAAAAAGGGCATAGCAAAATTAATTTAAAATGGGTGGCGAATGCCAAACACACTCTGGCTATGCTTATAAATGCCCTAGGGCAGATAGCCTAGTATGAACCTATGAACCTATATATATATATATATATATATATATATATATGTAAATATTAATAGAAAGAGAGAGTGAGAGAGAGAAATATATGGACATAATAAAGCCAGCTATAGCTATATTAGACACATAGACAACTAGACAGATATAGAATGCCACAAACACCAAAGAAGCTCTGCCTAACTCACAGCTCTATATCTATATCAATTTCTGTCTGTCTGCAGATATGTCTACCAATCTATGTAAATATTCATATAGGCGTATAAATATAGATAGCTAGAGAGAGAGAGAAACATCTGTTTTGATAAACAGAGATTAGTACAGTGGCTGATAGACCAATGCTGAACACTGGAAGGAGCATGGGGCAAGAAAGGCATGGGACTGTTGAGCCTAAGATGTACACTTGGAGAGTGTATTAGAAGACAGATGCAAAGTCTTCAGGCAGGAGACTAGTAATGAAGCTAATGAAGGACAGATGTTTCAGCCTGTATATTAAGGTTCCACCTCACTAACTGAGTTAGATTTGCTTGCCACTAACACTGGAGAGAAATCTGGGAGAATTCCCAGGGACTTTGTTTAAAAGGAGATGGAAGGTAGTCTTAGAGTGCAAAAAAGAAGCCTGTTTTCCTAGGAAAGGAACTGCAAGCTGTCTGAATTGCAGTAGTGGCTATTAATGTAAAGGGCCAGCAGAAAGAAACTGAATGGGGAGGGGCTAAATTACTGTAAGGTCAGCTGTGAGCATGGTTACAATTTTACATTGCACTACTATATATGCTAACTGCGCTACTATATATGCTAACTGCGGTGGTGGTGCTGCGGTAGTATTGTCGCCTCACAGTTAGACGTTGCCCATTCGATTCTCAGTTAGAGCGTCTTGTGTGTGGCGACATGCGTGAATGGCCGTTCCTTCGTTGAAGGTTGTGCGTTAGGCCCAGCAAGCCAGCACGTAAAAATCTACTGCCAATCATTAGCGGACCGGAGTTCTGCTGTGGCGACCCCTAACCGGGAAAAGCTGAAAGACACAAACAAACAAACTACTATATATGCTAAATAGTTTTCCAACAGTGATCTTTCACTTAAGATTACATATTAGATGTGCTATGAGAAAGAAAATCCATTTGAAACATGCAATGTAGTTATAGACACTTTATTAAAAGTTTACATGAATCCATTTGAAACATATGATGTAGTTATAGACATATTTTAATAGTTTGCACTTCAGATGTACTAAAAGCAAATAAAAAGAATAATGGTCACAGTAGCCTACTTAAACTTGTTTCACTCAAAGTCACTAGCCCTGCCATGTACGATCACTAGCTGTTTAACTGTAATCAAAGGACAGCAGAGGTCTATCATTTTCATCTACAGACTGCTCAGGTATTCACCAATGACAGCCACTGGACTGATTGTGTACATCTCAGATATCCCATTGTGTTCAAATAAAATGCTACTAATAATAATAATATTGATCACAATATGTTCATAGATAGTTACTTCTAAGCTTGTAGTCCAGGGGATTATTGAAGAGCCTAGCTCAAATTCCCTATTGCCCCCAAGCTTTGTCTGGTTAAGTGATTTACTCAAGGTCACACAATGGGTAATTAAGGTTTGAGTGAATCAAACTCTGTACCACAGGAACTCCAGAACACAGCCTTCGCTCCCTGTGCCAACTGCCAGACAATACAATACATTAATGTATTTTGGCTTCTCTTGCTGAATGCCCATCAGTCATGCCAAGTCAAATCAGTAACTTTTTGAAAATGATAAAAAAAACAGATGTTAGTCACTTTCACCCACAGTCTTCTTCTGTTCCGCCAGTTACAGCCACTTTGTTGACTGCATATACCTCTGATATCTGATTGTGATCAAATAAATTAAATAATAGCAACAGTAATGTACTTCAGCTCACTACTGTCAGATATATGCATTACAACCTAATACAACTCCGTCCCCCATACACAACACATGCATATACATATGCCTACTGATTACAACCATTTTATTGACTGTCTATACCTCATGCATTTAACTGTGATCAAATACATGAATGAGCAAATAAATAATATATTATTAAACAATGATTTCAGTAATATATTTTTAGCTTGTTGCTATCACATACATACAATTCAACCCACTACAGGCATCACAGATTTATGTTAGCATACATGCACATGCATGCACATACATATTCTACACAAACATGTGCCCACCAATTACAGCCACTGTATTGTCTACACCTCAGATGTCTGACTGCAATCAAATGACTATGTGAATAGTAGCCACCACAGTACTGTATTTCAGCTCTTTGTCAAACACATATAGTGCAATCCACTGCAACCACCTGGCACATGCATGGACATACACACACACACACACACACACACACACACACACACACACACACACACACACACACACTTAAACAGATGTGTCTACCAATTAAGACCATTTTTGACTGGTTGCATCACATATGTCTAACTGAGATCAAATGAATGAATAAATAAATAATGAACTCAATACTGTATTTAGTTGTTGCTATCACATGCTTAGAATGCAACCCACTACAAGCCTCCTAAGTGAATGTGAATGTACACACACATGCGCAGACAAACATGCCCACTAATTGCAGACAGTGTTTTGATTGTGTGTACCATAGATGTCTGATTGTGATCAGATGGATGAATGAATGAATGAATAAATAAATAAATGATGGGCTCTTCAGTAAGGTAATTCAGTTCTTTGCTATCAGAAGCATGCAGTGCAAACTACTGCAATTCCCAAGAACAGATACTGAATACATACACACATGTACAAACATACACACACTTACTCACTAAGTAAAGCCACAGCATTGAAGGTGTACACCTCAGATACCTGACTATGATGATAGGCTTTTAGATTAATACATGTGTACTAGGCTAATGATCACAATGGCCTTTTTAAGCCTAGCCATGCATTCTAAATCTAACAAGTTCTGGTACCAAGTGCAAGCAAGGGCTTGGAAGATGAAACATTTACAAACAGGGGCCTAGGAGATGAACCATTTACAGTCAGCTTCTGTCCATTACAGACACAGACAACAAAACCAGGGATGAATTTCCTGTTCCCCATCCAATTGTCCAAGTCATATTTGAATTGGGTTAGAGAGGAACTCTGCTTCACATGGATGGGGAGCCTGTTCCAGTGAAGGGGTAGTCTCTGGGATGCATACCTGTATCTCTCCAGCCAGTCCTATTTATATTACATGCAAGGTTTAAGTCTTTAGAATGGGTAATTCTGGTGCTGTTTCTTTTGTGGTTATGCAGAAAGTCCATTAAGGTGGGGCCTCACAATGCCATGCACGCCAGGCATAGATCTCCCCTCAACAGACTGTAGGATGCAGAATACAGGGATAGTGCTTTGAGGCAGTCTGCAAAGGACATGTTACTTATGCCCTGTGTTTTTTTAATGATGAACCTTGGTGGATGCTCCAATAGTTGGATGGGCATTATAATTAATGATAGCTCTGATGAAAGCAAATAGAGTGGAACAATGACTTCCTTGGACCTAGATGCCATACCCTTGTTTTATAAGTTGCACAACATAGAATGATTTCCTCATTACTATAGACATGTGATGGTCAAAGGCTAGATTACCATCTGTTTGTGTCACCAAGTCCCTGACTGCTTGGTCAACTCTTAGGGGTGCATTGTAAATATGATAGTTACCAAGGGTGGATGACTTCCTGAAGGATATTATTATTAATTTCCTGGAATTTACTTTTAGTCTGTGACAGTGACACCAGTTATTTGTCTGTTTCAGCCCTTCCCAGAGAACATTTGGGTCAGTTGGGGATTCTAAGACTACTTTGAATTTGCAGTCATCTGCAAGTTTACTCATGCAGAGGCTTTTGACACTGGCCTTGACTTCAGAGAAGTAAGTGCCAAAAAGTACTCCCAGGACCAATCCCTAAGGTACTCCACTTGTGACTGGCATCTTTGTAAAGGTGGACTGCACAATTTTAATTTCCTGAGTCCATTCTGTAAGCCAGCTGGCTATCCACTGAGTGACGTAATGGTTTATACCTAACCTGTTGAGTTTGTCAACAATGCCTGAGTGAGGTATTGTGTCAAATGCCTTGGCCAGGCCAAGGTAGGCAGCATGAGCCATTATGTCATCATCCGACTGAATAAATAAATATATAATGGCTACCACAGTAACATATTTCAGCTTATTTTTGTCAGAGACATACAGTACAATCCCCTGGCACCCATGCATGCATGCATGCATACGCGCACGCACTCACGCACACACGTGCACACACACACACACACACACACACACACACACACACACACACACACACACACACACTATTAACTGCAGAAAATAAAAAACTCCATAACACAAATGTGGAGTTATGATAATATAACTCTGTATCACAAATGTGTGCACTTACAAAGTCTGCCATGACTCTAAGTACATGAATATTAGGAGCCATTTTGTCAAAATCAGGTCTAAAGTGAAACAACTCTCAGATGTGAAGTCAGTCCTATATAAAGTAATATATGGGCATGACTATAATTGCAATCTGCTTGCTTCCAGTCTATATTTAGGTCTTCAAAGACAATTAATGTAGTCCTATTGCTAGATATCGGCCCATATGCAGCTTCTTCAACCCCTATTATGTTATCTGGTGGAACATTGAGATGGGCCATAGTTATGTTTTTAACAGTATCAAATTTTGGTTGGATTACAAGAGACTCCATTTTGTCACTATATGAAATGTGCTTATCATGTAGAAAATGGACCAGGTTCTACAAAATATAATTGTGGTATCTTCAGCAACATAATGCTGTTGGACCTTAAGATACCATACCCACAACAAAGTATTTTAGCATTTTCTGCTGCACTTAAACCAGCTTAATACCTACAGTTTATCTGCACCCACATGTATTCTCTGATCACAACGTGTGAAAAACAATGCTAGACATGTTTTGCTAAAATGGTGAGCATTCTAACTTTTCTGTGGGACAGTTTCTCTGTTCCCTTACTAGAGATTTTGAATAATTTATGCCAGGGTACTTGTCAAGTTCTTGAGAAATACAACTTGTATCCTGCAAACTTCAGAATGTTACTGCTGGTGGTTATGTTACATGAGCTAGTCATATGTACATCTAATTGACTATGGCCTTTTAACCTACCTGTTGCAGAATGTTGTTTGCCAAATATCTCTCACTTCTGGGCTTCATCAGAATGCAGTAGCTGGGATTCAACACTAAATCATTAGCTCCTCCCCGATATAAACGCTTGATTGTCAACTAGAATATGACAACATCTTTGCTGGCATGCTGGAAATGGCTTGTCCTTTAAAATACTCAGTTCAGTGACAAGCCTCCAAGAGATCTCACAGTCTAAGGGTGTGGTTATGTTTACTCATTGCTCATACATGTCTTCATACCACTGCTGCATTCTAGGCAGTGCAACATCCTAACAAGCTGAGTTTCTGCTTTGACTTCAAGTAGCCTATGTACATATTTACCAGCTGCAAGACAAAAGCAAAGTGAAATAGTGAACAATTTATTCATCAAAAGTGAGATGCTATTATACCTTTTCTTTCAAGTGTACCAGTGAAATGTATATTCATTTTACTAAAGTTCTTCACACTAACCTCAGTATTTAGGTTGTTTAAGACTCAGTAGTTCTGTCATTTGAATTGGACATAGTGTGTCAGTGAGGAGAATAGAGTATCAGAGTGAGAGTTTAAACTGGCTAAGCTGGCACTACACTGGAACAAGGCTGGGAGACACAGCATGGTCCATCAGCCATTGCTGGATTAGGCAGGTTTCTTTAACTTAAAAGGGATCCTGCTTAACAGGAAAGTCAGAATGAATAACATGTTGGATGTTGATAGTCCATCTCTTTCCAGTTGAATGACGTCAATATACAAAATAAACAAACTGAACACTGCTAATAATGAGAATTCAAAAAGCTCTGGAACTGTGTCTGTAGTATTTTTCTTCCAAGTTTTATCTTTTCAACTAGTACACAGAAGATTCTACATTTCTCAGTGATAAGGGCCCATAGCCTATCCAGTCTGGCCAAATAAGCTTGTAAATTCACTTTGTTTTACTAGATGTCTGTTAGCCATTATGACAATCTTAAGATTTCCCTTAGAACTATTAAGTTTAAAATCAAGTGATTATGTTAATCTTACTTTCTTCTGGAATTATATTCCACAATGTCTACCATCAAACCTTTGAAGAAATACTTCCTCACAATACCTTTAAAATGGGGTTTCAACAGCTCCTTTCTTTGCTACTACTTATGTGTATTTTTCTTAACTGATAGTAATATATTAGTGTACTTTTTTACTACACATTTGATACTTGTATATGTCTGTTTTCTCATCTACACCATTGCATTTCAGGTGGGGCCTTACTGGTATCTTGTATAGAATTGTAGCCTCTTTTTCTTCTTTTTTGTTTATGAGGTAGGTAAGTGAAATGATACAAATGACTAAAGGCATACAGCAAACACAATATAGCTCCATTGGGTGAAGACCCTGCAGTAGCATACAAAATTGCTTCACATTTTGACTTATCACATTATCACCTGATACAGAGGTTATCAAAAATAACCCAAGATTCATTTAATGTTTTGCACATGATGCTGCCTTCACATTCACTCAGTACATAGTCCCAGTGTTTTTGCATCCCATACATATTGTCTTGCATCCTTCTGATTAATGGGCAATTGCCAGGCATTTAGCCTTTGCACAACCCTTGGCACACTCATTTTGTTACTGAGATTTGTATGCTGAAAGAATAAGGTGATTCTTCCTTCTTTATCCTACACATGCCATTAGTAAAGCTATGGAAAGCATGGACATTACCCAATGGGTCAGTCATCTTCCTCTTTCTCCCCCCCCCCCCTCTCTGTAGTCCTAACTGCTGATATAATACTTTGGTAACCTAATTTAGGCTGACTACTATTAGAAAAGATTGAAATATCATGGAAGCTGAGGTCAGTTGTCTTTAACATGGTGAAATGATAAACCAAATACTGCAGGAGTAATTCTAAGAAAATCACTATTTGTGAAAGGCTTGTTAACTAACAGCAAAATACTTCTAGCCATATTGAGTCTATATCTTTGTTACCCTGCTAGCATAGTCCATGCGACTGTAGCTCACAGAAGAGTGGACCATTTCCATGGATGAACTCATGCTCAGTACTAAACTCTGCACATCAGCATCTAGGGCAACCATTTGCCACTTTCTTCAATGGATTTCATACAACTGCAGGTGTCAGCTGAATGGGAGCATCTTTGGCTTAACTGTTCAAGTGTTACCTTTGTGTGACCATTCCAACAAGTGTGCTGTATCTCATAAACACAATAAATATCTTTGATGACTCTGTCAGGTGATGTAAAATAAAGGTAGACAAATTCTGCCCATGAGAGCCCCTACATATGCCCTAAGAGAACAAGGTACTTAACTTTAATTTAAAGACTTGGAGCTTTAGATTTATTTTCAACACAAACTGGACTTTAAAGTATTTTGCTGTACCTGTCTCTGAAAAAAAAATTTCAAAAATGCAGTCATAATTCTTGTAGCATTTTGAGCACATTATTGTGCTCTGTTTGTATAATCATTCTACGTTTATTTAATTCCATGCAGTAAGTGCCTGATAAATAAAAATCTCCATATACTACACAGAGCTGCTGTGCTATTACTTGTCCATCTTATTCAGCATTCACACAACGCACCATAGGCTCACAGATTTATTGATTGTTTTCTCAGTTTACAACCTGCTGACCTTCAAAAAGGATAACTGACATAATTCCATGCTACTATTACTATGCCTTCAGGTATACTCTGTACCTTTTTGAACATTTTTTTCAAGGTGCACAGCAATATATTTTTTCTTCTGCAGGTTTACAACTTTAAATAGCTTTTCATAAGTATTCTATGAATCTCAGAAATCACTGATGCGTTAAGAGAGACTGCCATTTTTGTTTATCAAGAAAAATCTTTATTGAATTCTCACTTATGACATAGGCAATTATACATGTTGTGATGTCCCCACTGTGGGTCAGCAATCAAGGAGCCTCAGTCCTTACCAATGACATTGGAGACAGACATTCACTTGGAATACAAATGTATACACTCAGTATTTCCAGATGCAGGCCTCTCTGCATCAAGCACAGTTTCCCTTAACGAGACACAGGGAACACACTCAGCCCAGGTCTGGGTTTCTCTGTCTATCTCCCTCCAGGTCCTCAGTAATGCTCCACACTGGCATAGCTGCAGAGTTAAGTCCTCAGCCGAGTGTCCAAGCCAAGTCCTCCACCACTCACTCTGTGAAATCAGGGCTTTGTGTCTCTGCTCCAAGTAGATGACATAAGCACACTGTGAAATTTGATTTTTACACACACACACACACACACACACACACACACACACACACACACACACACACACACACACACACACACACACACACACACACACACACACACACACACACACACACACACCTGGGAAAGGCTGGCACAGATTTACCCGCTTTGCCCCCTTCTGCCTCGACTATAAGGTAACTGAAAAGAATGAACACAGTGGAACAATACTTGAAAATACTGAGAACAAAAACAAAAAAAGTATCGTGACTGCCAAGAAAATGGACTGCCCAAGAATATTTACAAATATTTTATTGAACAATAATAAAAGATTAAGTGCTTTTGTCCACTTGACGTGAACTTCATCAGAATGAAACCTTCGTCCACTCACAAATTTAAATACACTACAGATGACAATTAAACATTAAAATAAACAATTATCCAATAAAAGCACAATGGGTTTAAAGGAACAATACGTACACTTCATAGTCTTACTTAAAAATGCATCCCACAAGTGAATGTACTAACTAAAAACACTTGAATAAACGTACTACACAAATCACAGATATTCAGTTGCGTTGAAAATACATTAAATACCACAAAACCAACCTAGATAAAACATTTATACTAAAACTATAGTCGTATTTATTCATAGGAAATCTATATTTGAAAATTCCCAAGCAGGCAGCGATACATGGACCACTCCACACAACAGTTTGTCAAACACCACAACTAATTAAACACTTACAAGTTTCATTAACGCTTAACTGCTTCATTGTGTTTTTGTCTTAACAGACTTCACCAGATGAAGAGTGCCATTAGAAATCCTACATTTATACTAGAATGTTAACAAATTAACCAATAACATCCCTTCTCCAATAAAACAATTAATTTAAATTACATAAAGTTCTATACAATATGTAAAACCATTAAAACCATATAAATATCATCAATATGTCTTTCAAAAGTTAAAACTTATGAAAATATATCATTAAAATCATGTGCAAACAAAGCTAAAACATTTAATTTTTTTTTCAAATAATATATGTATTCCAAATACATCATAAAGATTAATGGTCGGCAGCATCATCTAGTGCTGAAAATTCTAACTACAATAAAAGCGGTGTAAGAAAAAGTAAACCTATAATTTTATTAATACCCATACATTTAAAAAGTTGCTTAAAGGACTTTTATTCACCAACTTCATTAGTTCAAAATCATTGACTTCCCAAAAATAATTCTCATTTCTTTTATAGCCCTTGGTCCATTACAAGAACACCCCATACTCATTTATAGCTTCGTCACTCTCATTTTAAGTAGGGGAGTTATGGTAATATTTTCATTTAGACCCTGGGGCTTTTCCGCTTCAAGACTAATCTGCCAAAATATTTCTCTGTATTCCAGTCTTGTCTCCAACTGTCCCCCTCTAAGGTCTACTTGTATCTTTTCTAAAACAAAAAAGGAAAACCTAGCACCTTTACATGACATAGTGTGCTTATATAAAGCATTGTTTTGATTTTGAATGCAAATATCATAATAGTGCTCGTAAATCCATTTTCTGTTTACGTTCTGCTTTCCCTATTTAGATTGCTTCACATAAGTCACAGGTAGCCATATAGACCACCCTTGCAGTATTACAATTATTAAATGTCCCACCAAGTATTTCTCTGACCCAACTCTCCAGATATACTCTGTCTTTGTTCAAAATGTAGAGGCATCGGGAACATGCTCCACACTTAAAAGTACCTTTTATTTTTTTCTTATCCTCTGTATTAATTGTTCATATGTTATGCTCTAATGGTTTGGACACGTGCAGAAAAGCAGAAGACAATCTGGTGAGGAAGATTTGGGATAGACAGGAAGAAGGTAAGAGGAAGATAGGACGCCCAGCAAAGAGGTGGATGGATTGTGTGAAAGAAGATCTGCGACAGTCAGGCATGAGTGTTGAAGAAAGTAGGAGTGTGGCACTGAATTGAGAGAGCTGGCAACAGTTAACATGATACATTGACCCCATATAGAAAAAATGAGAAAAAGGGGGCTGATGATGATGATTGCTCCTACCCTTTTCTAATGATCCCCTTCCATTTCTTTTTTTATCTCTATTACTACATTTACTACTCATAGTATGATTGGTTTAGACTTTGATTTCCATTTTGTAGTAACTGCTTTTTTGTCGGCCACCAGAATTAAAGTCAGCAAGGCCTTACTATGTCTAGACAATTCTGATACTGTATCACAGCTCAAAAAATAATTTCCTTAGTTACACCAATTTGCTCATCTAGTATTGCTAGGGAATTTTTTTAAGTCTGCTAACTCATTGCACTCCCAAAAATATGTTCCCAATTATCTCTTTCTTCTCCTCCATACCTCTAACATTTGCAATCCGCCTGAGGAAGAATTATTTTGAGTCTGCTTGAGGTATAAAAATCCAAAGGAAAACGTAGTCCAAAGCCAACAAGGAATTTATTTAGACATAGACAAAAAATAGAAAATAAGACTGAATTGACCTAGGTTTCGTCTTCACAGTAAGACTTCTTCAGAATACCAAAACACATCAAAACCACACTTTATATATGTAGTTAAATAACCACACCCCCAGCACAATTAAGAAATACTCACATAAAGAAATACAAGTATAAATATAAATCAATGTATGTAAAAAACAAAACAAAATGACACTTACATATATATAATTTTTTAAAAACTGACTGTTAAAAACATGTTACAAACACAAGTAATCATGACTTCCCCATAATATGTTTGAGCCTTAATAAAGGCTTAATAGAACAATAGTCATTTAAACCAGGATACATTTGAGCATCTAATTTGATTTGCCACCTAAGCTCACATAAATCCAAATGAACATCCAAAGTTCTCCCTTGTGGATCATATTTTATTTGTTGTAAAACACAAAACCTGAATTAATGCGTGGAATTACTAGCAACATGCCTAGCCACGGCATTTGTAGTTTTTAAGTGCTTAATATCCAAAAGGTGTTCCCTAATTCTCTCTCTAAAAGATCTGCAAGTTTTCCCTATATAGAATGCCAAACACTGTTGGCATTTTGCCATATAAACTACATTTTTGGAAAAACAATCAAAATGACTTAAAATAAATATATTAAAGTCATTAACAGTAAACTTGTGACCTGTGGGTAAAATACATGGACAAACAGAACATCTCCCACATTTAAAATTACCTAAAGCTCTGTTGGTAACCAAAGCCTTAGAACTAGAACACCTTTCAAAAATGTCCTTGAAAGCACAATCCTTCCTAAAAACAAAGCTGGGACATGAACCCCACTTAATACTGGTGTTTTTATCTAATTGCAAAATACTCCAGTTTCTCCTAATCATATTAATTAACCAATCCAAATCCCCATTATAGGTGGAGATAAACATAAAAGGGGACCCCATCCTTCGATCCTCACCATTAAATGCCCTTGTATATTGGACTATATTGAAATTAAGTATAGGTTGATAAAAGCCCGTGTCTCTTTTAAATTTAATTTCATTAAATAATTCCATACATGATTATTTGGAATACTCTCTATTCAAAAATAATTTAATCATATAATTTAATTCATCCACAAAATCTTGGTTATCACTGACCATCTGTGCTGCTCTGACCATTTGGACTTTAACTATACCTTGTTTTTGATGATTAGGATGCCAACTATTGCATTGTAAGTATGAATTGGAGAAGGTGGCTTTTCTATAAATATTAGATTTAATACTCATGGAAGCCCTATCAATGGTCAATCTGATATCCAGATATGTTACGGAGTCCAGATTATACTCATGTGTAAATTTTAAAAAATCCACTGTATCATTGATGTAGTTAATAAACTCATTTAAAACATCAATTGCACCTTCCCAGATGATAAAAATATCATCCAGGTACTGCGTGTAGACCTTAATGTTTTCATAATAAACACTGGGGAACACAAAATGAACATCAAAAATGAGGTATAGTTAAAGGCCAAATGGTCAGAGCAGCATGGATGGTCAGTGATAACCAAGATTTTGTGGATGAATTAAATTATATGATTAAATTATTTTTGAATAGAGGGTATTCCAAAGAATTATGTATGGAATTATTTAATGAAATTAAATTTAAAAGGGACACGGGCTTTTATCAGCCTATACTTAGTTTCAATATAGTCCAATATACAAAGGCATTTAATGGTGAGGATCGAAGGATGGGGTCCCCTTTTATGATTATCTCCACCTATAATGGGGATTCGGATTGGTTAATTAATATGATTAGGAGAAACTGGAGTATTTTGCAATTAGTATAATAATAACCCCACTTAATATAATAATTGTATTAAGTGGGGTTCATGTCCCAGCTTTGTTTTTAGGAAGGATTGTGCTTTCAAGGACATTTTTGAAAGGTGTTCTAGTTCTAAGGCTTTGGTTACCAACAGAGCTTTAGGTAATTTTAAATGTGAGAGATGTTTGGTTTGTCCATGTATTTTACCCACAGGTCACAAGTTTACTGTTAATGACTTTAATATATTTATTTTAGGTCATTTTGATTGTTTTTCCAAAAATGTAGTTTATATGGCAAAATGCCAACAGTGTTTGGCATTCTATATAGGGAAAACTTGCAGATCTTTTAGAGAGAGAATTAGGGAACACAATTTGGATATTAAGCACTTAAAAACTACAAATGCCTTGGCTAGGCATGTTGCTAGTAATTCCACGCATGAATTCAGGTTTTGTGTTTTACAACAAATAAAATATGATCCACAAGGGAGAACTTTGGATGTTCATTTGGATTTATGTGAGCTTAGGTGGCAAATCAAATTAGATGCTCAAAAGTATCCTGGTTTAAATGGCTATTGTTCTATTAAGCCTTTATTAACACTCAAACATATTATGGGGAAGTCATGATTACTTGTGTTTGTAACATGTTTTTAACAGTCAGTTTTTAAAAAATTATATATATGTAAGTGTCATTTTTTTTTTACATATATTGATTTATATTTATACTTGTATTTCTTTATGTGAGTATTTCTTAGGAATTATGAATGACTGACTAATGGAATTGTGCTGGGGGTGTGGTTATTTAACTGCATATATAAAGTGTGGTTTTGATGTGTTTTGGTATTCTGAAGAAGGCTTACTGTGAAGATGAAACCTAGGTCAATTCAGTTTTATTTTCTATTTTTTGTCTATGCCTAAATAAATTCCTTGTTGGCTTTGGACTACGTTTTCCTTTGTATTTTATTGGTCTTTTGGTTCCTGGTTGGTCTTATGAGGTATAAAAATGCCTATGCAAACACTTCCAAGCAAAAACCCTAAATTTTCTAGACTTTGTTGCATATTTGGGAACCATACATATATCCTTCTATTGTTTATTTGTGACTTGCTCATCCAGTCTCTCTTCACAATCCTTTCTAACCTCCTCTGACTGATTCCTATACTTACCATACAATATATTATATGCCATACTAATTGTCCCTTTTCAACAACAGCTTATATTCTAGATTCTACTAAAAACTCTACCAGTGCTTGTCTTTCATTTAGGATGAGATAATGACAATGGTCATGCCCTGATTAGGAGGTTACACGAAGCATTCTAAAACTTAGCTTGCTACATTATTTTTTGAATCACTCTGCTTTCATTTCGGCTTTATTTAGATTACCGCACAATAAAAACAATTGAAAAGCAGACACCTCTCCACTCACCAGTCTAAAACAGTATTAACAGCAATGCTTTTTTTAAATATCAACTTTGTGTCAAGTGTTTTTTCGTCAAATGAAAACAAAAGTATTATCTTGCAACATGATTTAGAAAGTACAATTTTTTTTTACCAATAGTACTTAAATCCTTAGCCAGCCTAAAACTGATGACTCAAACCATCAGTTTTCTTGTATCATTTCCCTTTCTGCAAAACAAAGCCCAATTATTGGTCACAGTTGTCCAATAACTTTGATATAATTTCCATTCTTAGCAAGATGATACATGCTCATATGACTTTGAAGACATAAAACCTTTGTATCTTTTGGGTTTCAGACAAATGTAATACAACATAAGGAACAGTATATATGCATGCAATGCTAGGCCTTACTAATCAACATAAAACCTCCCATCACAACCTATCAACTGCATTGTGCCTGCCTTGTTATCCTGTGACTGTACCTTAGCTGGATATCTATTTGATTAATTCCAATAAGTACCTTTTATTGACCTACTGACTTCTGCCCAAACTATATCCTAGTTCAAATAAACACATTTGAGTTGCCATATGCTAATTCAAATAAATGTGTTTTAAGAGTCTACCTAAAAACCTAAGATATTCAGAATGGCACATAACTACTAAAGGAGAAGGTTCAAGATATATGGGGCCTGATGGTTACAAGCCAGAATTACAAAAGACTCCAGTCAAGCTCTAGGAGCCACCAGAATTCCCAGACCTGAGGAACCAATAGGCATAACCAAACAATATGGAACCAAAAGCTCCTTAATATATGGCATATCTCACTTCATTCTACAAGATACCAAAAAAAAACGATACATCCCTCTACTTTAAATCACATAAATCCATCACCAGTATCCATTCAGTACTAACTTATCAGGCCTTGTATTGCATAATATATTTCTTAATGGCTACAACTAAGTTTCTCTAATCACATTTCTCACCTTTCTTCCAGATTACAAATTAGAAACTCCCACTAGATGCAGTCTAGCTACCATCTGATCTACATCAGATGTGTTTTAATTTTTTTTTTCAACAAACCCAATGTAGAAAGAAAGACAAATTGCACAATAGTATGCCTCATTAATAAAAACTCTATATTTTGTTCCATTCAAATATCATTGCAAATCTCTTCCTGCCCACCAGTGCTGTTATACAACCATTAATCTCCACACCACTGCATTGAACAAATACTTCCTTCTTAGTCACTGTCGGGACAAAATCCCAACACACCCATCTGTCTAATTCTTTTCATTTTCTCTCAACCCATTTACTGACAAAAAATATTTTTTTCCACTCATCAGGGCCATGGCTGAGAATCTCCACCCTCATAAGATTACAAAACATAAAAAATAAATACAGATATTAAACACTTAGTAGGGATATGTGTCACCCATCTTCCACACAAATAGGAGATTACTTACTTTTTTATCATCATCATATAGAAACTATATCCTGCTGTTAAGATTTTAACTTACTAGCAAATTATGCAACTATTGCATCTAATGTTTATATTGCTAGGGTAAAAAAACAATATTGCTACAGGTCTGAAGTACTCAGATCTTTAAAACAGCCTAGTCTGTATCTGGAAGGTTATACTCTTATTTTATAATTATTGTGACAATCAAACAATATACTAATTTCTTTATGCCTCAGAAGTTAAGAAATAACATTTTTAGGGATATATAAATAAACTTTCACTTCATGTACTTAAACCTTATTTTGTTTATAAAAGTAGAACTATTTTGTCATTCATATGTTTACATCAGCCATTTGATATAAATGAAGCAGTTTACAAATCAGCTCTAGTCTCAGATTTCACCTTGATCATTCAGAATAAATTAAAATCAAGTAAAAATCAATATCAATGGGCAAAGGTCATAACAATCCACAAAACAAAGTAAATAAATCCAGGAACAACAGACCACCATGACTGACTAAACAATAACAGTTTAATGAATAACAATGGTAAATGCTTTCATGGCAAAGCCACTTCTTCAGACTGTATACACATCTAATACAATTCATTCATTAAAATATACAGCAAAACCAATCAGGTCAGAGAAATAGATCACATGACTTGGATACAAGTACTACAAAAAATGACTACTACAAATCAAATGCACTCTTTAGACTATCCCCTTCATAAAATCAACACAGACTAATCAGGTCAGTGAAAAAGACCTCATGACTTAAGAGTGCATTTGATTTGTAGTAGTCATTTTTTTAGTTCTTGCATATAAGTCATGTGATCTGTTTCTCTGACCTGAACAGGTTTTGTTATATATTTTAATGAATGAGTTGTATTAAGTGTGTATATGGTCTGAAGAATTGGATTTGCCATGAAAGCGCTTACCGCTGTTATTCATTAAAATTATATAATTTTAGTCAGTCATAGTGGTCTATTGTTCCTGGATTTATTTATTAAATTAATAGTATACCAGCTACAGATTTTAAGCAAATGTACATTACAGAAACAATATCAGTATTAAAATACTTTGATTAATCATATTTTGCATATGTACCATAAATAAATCCTTTCACTGATATTATGTTCTGCTGTAGTATCACCATAATCAGTCTTTTCCAATCTGAGATCATCTTTTGCAAACAAGTAAAATCGTAAATATATATATATATATATATATATATATATATATATATATATATATATATATATATATACCATAAATAAATCCTTTCACTGATATTATGTTCTGCTGTAGTATCACCATAATCAGTCTTTTCCGATCTGAGATCATCTTCTTGCAAACAAGTAAAATCTTAAATATATATATATATATATATATATATATATATATATATATATATAAAATCACATTTTTTTTCTTTTTTCTTTATTTATACTTGACTGACCAGGTTAGTCCCACTAGCCAAATGCCCTCTTTTCAGAGGAGACCAGAGGTAGTATTCACTCTGACTAGGGGAAATTTGGTGAGGTCACCAGGGACGTTCTCCTACTCTTTTCAGTAAGTGCAATGAGATCTTTACATCCACCTGTGCTAATGTTGCTTTTGTATTCCTTATTTCCTTGCTTCAAAAATCAGGCTCACTGATCAATAACTTGTTGAGAGTAATCATTATCAAAAGAGACCGTCCATCTTTCTACTTTGCATGTCTTGCATGATGACCAAAGTTAATACAAAACTTGTTCCCTCTTATACCAGCATTCAGTTTCATTTTATATAATGCCGAAAGGCTTTTTTCCAATACTATTGCGGAATCAACATGCCTTTTCAATACAGTTTTCACTGAAAATTCTGCCAGTGTCACCAATCTCACCCCTATGAACTGCACACAGTAAAGTCCTTCTTTTTATTCAGGTATTTCACTAACAAGCAAATGTTATTCTTCATCTTATCTTTTAGGTCAACCAGTTTCTAACTAACTAATAAGGCATATCCAAGAACTGTTCTTGCACTACTTGACCCTTTAGGTGCAGAGACAAAATTGGGATGGACTGTTAGCAATGTTTTCATATATCATAAATTCCTCTGTACATTCCAATTTGATTTCTTAAAAGAAACACTTAATTTTCTAAGGAATTTTGTTAAAATCCAGTGAGAGCATTTTAAATGACATGCCTGAAGAAGCATCCTACCACATTTTCCTTGACCTCTCATTTCTCCACTTTCCCCAGAACCATATTCTTAGAAGTTTGATCCAACAGTTTGGAAATTATTGAGTCTTTCCCAACATTTTCAGCTTGCATCATAAATACCCTTGCAGATATAGAATACACTACACAATAAAATAGTACTTGTCATGTTTCAATGCTATAATCTTAAAATGTTCACCAGCATACAAAATTTAAACAGGAGCAACCGGAGAAGGTGACTTATTTTCTGAAGCACAATGAAATATTCCATTTTATCTATTTTTAAAGTATACATCTCTTCTTGCATGTATTTGCTATTTATGCTACATTCTTTTTTGTGGCTTTAGCTGAGGAACTTTCTGTGCTGTTCTGCTTTCACATTTCTGCTGAATTTTTTTTATTTTTAAAATGAATAACATCTCTTTGAAGTATACTCTTTTGTTTCATTTGTAGATATTTTCAAATGCTTGAAGTAATGCAGAATGGCATGGCCACATACCCCTCTGTGCCAATTGAATTCAATCAAGTATTTTCGGTTGCAACCATTCCTGTGGCTGCATTTGTTTCTACTGTTTTCATAAAATTAAATCCTTTTCTGAATATAAGCATTTTGAATATGTTTGTTTCTCTTTTCAATTGATACAGCACAGGATTCTCAAAGAATAAATGTAATGACATAAATTTATGGATCTCACCTATGCTTCTTTGAATTATGTCATTTGTTACTAGTGAAGATGAAGTGACTGTGCAGTGCACAAATGTCACTAACAGTATGTCATAGTGAAAATTAGAGTGGGTGAATAATTCTGATTTGTGCTATAAATATAAAGCATATCAGAATGCATATCATCATTCTGCTATTCTGTACAATTTGTCCTTCAATTCAGAATCAGAGGGGTATAGTAGAGATGTGGCCAAATGCATGATATAATATGATAAACAACATGGTGTTATAACATCATAGGAAAGTAACTCCTCCCATCTGTGACATGAAATCTTTTGTTATCGACTACTGCTGCAGGGGGGAGTCAGATGCTCTATGGGCAGTTCCTGACTACCTGCCATGCTATATTATGTGGTTAGATTTCTGTTTTGCTTTCTACAATGTTTAGCGGCACAGAGTAGAAATAATAAATATACAAGGGGTGGGAGGGGATCATCCTCCTACAAAAGGGTGTGAGTGGGTTCTGCTTTTTTTTCCACTATCTCTTTAAACATCCCATTAATTAATGTTTCTAGTGATGTTAAATCCAAAGAAATTCAGCCATTTTCCTTCAGATATCTGAAAGGAGAAGGTACATTTTATCAGCTATGTAATTTATTTGTCATAAATACCACTGTCAGCATTTAATATACTAAACTAGGTTTCCAGTGGCACATCAATCAGTTTTTTAGACAGCATTAGGCATTTTGCAGATTAGCCTACACTTTTTTTCTCCATCACTTTTTTCTTTTCCCATTCAGTAACTGTTTTCTTTATCTCCTTATCTTCCTTTCCTGTCTCATATTTTCTTTTGTTTCTTGCAAAGCCAGACGGAATGGCCAGCTTATTGTTACAGGGGCAAGTAGTGATGCACAACCAGAGAAACAGCAGTAGTAATGTTGTTATACTGAACATTAGTGGTACCCTTTCTGGATTAATTTATCTGTTGGTTAGTAAATTCCAGAGTATGTTTGCATGGGATGAAATGGTCAATAGACCCACCTACTTTGCCAGAGATGGTCTACATCTTTTACCCTTTGCTTTTTGCATACTAATTGAACGTTTAGCTACCCCATAGTGCGCTTTAAGACAGAGTTAATTTGATGCGCATCCCAGAACAGAAAATTCAGTTCTGGATAATATCAAGGTAGCACTGCTGAATGCCAGAAGCCTAAACAATCAAATCTCTGAACTTGAGGCCTTTCTTAATCTTGAAGACATCAGCATGTTTAATAACAGAAACCTGGTTCCATTGTAGTGGTAGTACTCTCTGCATTCAGGGAAAAATGTCTATCATGCATTCAGATCCACTGGTAACGTTGGGGTGAGTATCTGTTTTATTTGTAACACTATTCTCTCTCAACAGATTTTCTCACCACACAAATCTGGCATTGGCTGAAATCCTAGTCACATTCAATAAAATTAATTATCACATTAATAGATGCCCATCTATAATCACTTCAGAGCATGCAGAAAACCCTAATCAGTTAAAAAAGTAACAGAGAAACCTGTCTTATAGATGCCATCAACTATCTGAGCATATTCTGGCAAATATTTACTACCATCAACAAACATGCCCAGAGATTTCTGGAAATTGTAAATGCCAGTCAGTTTGACCAACTTGCGCCCTACTCCTCACAGGTATTAATCTTCTTGAACGTGTCCTTATAAACATTTCTTCTAGTTGTTCTCCCCACTTGTTATCCCCTCCCTAGTTAAATCTGACCATCTCATTGTAATCCTCTGTAAAATAAATGTTTTATGGCCCATAATAACTTGTACACATTCAGTGATTACTCCAAGATCAATTATTTACTATTCATTGATCTAATTGATCATCAGAAATAGTATACCCCCACAGCAAACCCTGTAAGTGAAGCTGCTGCCTGCAGCTCTAAGTTTGACCCCTTGGAATAGATGTACTGAGACATCCATAATAATCACCTGTAAGCATAATGGCAAGTTTAAAACTCAAACCATATGGTGGAATTATCACATCAACAAACACTATAATGAAAAGAAAGGCTCCTGGTCATCACTAAACTATATCTACCTGACCATTATAAAACAGATTTAAAACTGGAAAGTAAGTTCTCAAACTTATCATTTGAGAATGTAAGGTCAACTATGAACTCAGGATGTCATCTCTATCAAAAGGCAGCCATAAGGCCTTATTCAGCTATATTAGAAGCTTAGAAGTAACCTATAATTCCATACTGAACTTATCTTCAGTGGAACCTCTTTCTTTGACCCAAAAGACATTGGTAATATTCTTGTGGACAAATTTTCTTCCAATTACACTTCACTCACCCTCTTCTTTGTCTCCTCCATTCCCCTTCTACCCCCCCCACGAGATCAATCTTAACAAAGTCTTTTTGATACTTCCCAAAATTAAAAGCACTACTTACATGAGTCTTGACAATAACCCTGGATGTCTTCTAGAAGTGTGAAGTCCCATCTAGTAAAACTCGTCTGTCAGCTGTCCCTCCACAGGTCCTGAGGAATGGAGAATGGCAGTTGTGGTGATCTTGCATAAAGGTAGTCTGTCTACTGATCTTGGAAATTACAGGCCTATAAGTCTTATTTGCAAGGCTATGAGTATATCACTAGAAGAACTAATAAATGATATAAGTGAACTTATATCACTACATGCACATCAGTTCAGCTTTGTAAAAGGCAGACCATGCCTACTCAACCCAGCTGAGTTCTTTGAGGTACTGAGGTCATAAATAAAGTGCATACAGTCTTACTGCTTATTCTGGACCATGCCAATTTCTTTGACACTATTTTCCATACTGAGATTATTGACAAACTCTCCAAATTCAACCTTAACCCATATATAAAAAGGGTGAAACATGGCATGTATGCAACTAGAGGGGGTTGGCTTTATTGACCTGACTGCATCATTAAACACTTAAAAAATAAACAGTGGACATTCAGAAACCATGGAGCTCAAATACTTCTATGCCCCTATATGGTAATTTGCATATATCACATAGGCCTCCTTCCAAGGAGATTTAAAGTACTATACAGTGGAGAAACTGTTTTTTGGGTCTTTCTGTTGCGTTTGCCCATGTGTTTTTTGTGAGACATTTTCACTTGTTTTGGTTATTGTTTGGGATATTTGGCAGTCAGCCTAATGTTATAGGCATTAAACTGCTTTATAAGCTGTATGTTGTCAAAAAATCCCCAGACTATCCACTTATGTCATACAGTGCAGATCATACTAAATATTGAAAAAGTGAAAAGTCAGAACAAGCAGATGGCTGCACAGACATCTACATCTTAATTTCAGCTCTACCGGAGTGAAAACAGAAAGTGAGAAATAACAGCCTGTGAAACCATCATTTTGTTTTGTAAAATTCAATTACTGGCTGGTTAGTACACTTCCTGGATGCCAGCAAAGAAAAACATAGAGAACCTGAAAGAAAATCAACCAGAAAAGGTGAAGATAAATCACTGGCTGGGAAGAATCCTGCATTTGATCAACAATAAGCAGTTCTAGCTTCAGCTTTGGTACAAGAGATGGCTTCCATTAATTTAGAGGGAAAAAAATCAAATTTACTCAGAGGTGATTACAATAAATGAAACACTGAAGGGATATATAAACTCAAATAACCAAAGGATGGAAAAATAGAAGTGTTAAATTTCTATTCAGATGAAGTGATAAAACTGCAAACATCAGGGGACGAAATGAAGAAAAGGCTGGCTGAGCAGGAAGCTTTGCAAGAACAGCTGTTTCAAATAATGGTAGTTAGAAGACACACTACTCATAGAAAACCTGAGATTTTCTGCTGTCCGAGAGAAATTGGAAGGAACAGATTGTATTAATTTTATGAAATCCCCCAAAAACAACTGGACTGGTTTTCCACAACAGGATTTGTTAATTGAAAAAGCACACTGAGTGTTTGCTCCAAACCTATTCATAAGAAAGCATCCCAGACCTATATTAGTAAAAGTGCAATCATATCAGCAGAAATAACTAATCCTAACAAAACTTTGGCAGAAGGGGAAAATATTAAACACTGGAGGCAGTAGAATGTTTGTGGAAAATGAAAAATAAACAATTATTGATGATGTGTGAAAAATACCTGGTTTTCCCCTCAATGTGATAGTGATATGCAGTAACAGGAACAGAATCAGTGAATTTACATTCCTTCTTTCAAGATGTGCTACAGTGAAAAATATTCTCTTTAAAACCATGAGTTATTATGGTGCAATTTCTATTCATGGTTACCTCTGGCCTTTAATATGATGTTAGATCTGTGCATGACTTACCTGATAATTATTCTTAACTTAAAGGAAGACACTGTTCCACAAAAGCCTAAAGGAACTGGTATGTTCAAGGCAGACAATTACAGACCTGCTAGTATATTCAGTACATTTGCAGAAGTATTGTAAAGAGCTATTCAATCCTAAAATTATATCTTGAAAGTCATAACATTTGATCAGACACACAATGAATTGGGGGGGTCACAGCATTACCACGCCATAGTCAAACTTGTGGACAATATATAATCATGTTAGGATATTAGTCAACATTTTCCTGCATTTTTTTTCTTGGTTTTCATAAGGCATTATATGCCAGAGACCATTTCTTATGGAAATAGAGAATTGTCACTGCTGGTTTCAGGTGCAGCTGCCCTTGAATTTGTTGTAAGTTGCCCAGCAAACCATACTGAATCTCTCTCTTTACAAAATGGTATTTTGATACCGTACTATTTGAAAACAGAAGTATTCCAAATATCTATCCCTAGGGGAAAGACTGGGTAGCCTCAGTTCGCCGATTTGTTGTCTTGTAGGTGGAGGTTGCAACACACCCTAAATCCATGCTGTTCTTACAGGTTATATCAAACTGCATACAGGTGACCATATCTTGCTTGACTATGTGGAAGATTCCACACTATTATATGCAGCAGATGATAGAAAAACTTTGAATAACACCCTCCAGACAGGATTTGACTGTCTTTATGAGGCCTGGCCACACCGTAATCATTCTAAGTGAGCCAACATGCAAAATATAGTACCTCTTCTTTGTAAGTGAGGATCCTATGTTAAGTCAGGATTAAATCTTCTCCTGAACCCCTTAAGATCTTACCTACCAGGAAGTACTGGGATTGGTGTTACACTCAGGTCTTAGCTCTGAAGAACATATAAGCATTACAACTAAGAGCATTAATAAAAAAAAAAACAGGAGCATAACACAGAGTGTACTATCATGTGCAGGCATGCTTCCAAACTATTTTATGAATTTCTAGTCAATGGTGAACTAAATGACAAGGTTAGGCAGACACCAGGATAAATAAATGGTCAGATGCATTGCCTTGCTTTGCTTTACAGCTAGGCCTCCCTCTGGCATTGTTCACTGCTCTTCACTAAAAAAAAAACTAGGCTGCAGGAATATAATAAAAAGAATAAACTAACTTATTTTAGTCACTGTCTCTTTCACAAGAATGAAGGCCCTGGCTTTATTACCTGCTAAAATGGAGTACACCAGTATAGCAATTACAATCATCAACAAGACGTATAATAACTCTTCATCAAAAATGTCCTATACATCTCATAACAGGTCTCCCAGTTTTATATTCTCCACCCTTTGAAACAACTTTTCTTATAAAACTGGGTATATTACCAGTAGGCTGCAAGTAAAGAAAGCTGTCAAAAGCTTGTGTCTAAGTGTTTTCATGTGTCAGTAATGTGCAATAACTTTAGTAACTCACCCCCCTTCCTTTACTAACTACATTCCATGGTGATACTTACATCTTCTAACTCTGATCTTCTGTCTTGACTCTTATTCTGAGACTCACAAAAATGAGAGCATGGTACAGCACTACTGGAAAAGCAAAGGGTATGAAGTTTTTTAAATACAATAAATAATGCATGTTTTCATAGCTATGGGCCAACCCCAAAGCAAACTCCCAAATATTACTCTATGAATCCCAGCCATAGCCTTCAGCATTTAAGAAAGCAATGATTCTAGACAGCGTGGGTATGACAGAAAAATAGCAGACTAACCAGGGATGATGCATGGCCCAATACCAGAGGTAAAGGGCCTCCTTGCCCTTGGAAGGTTCATTGTTTCCTTGAAACACCCACCGTGGAGGGCATTATTGCACTTAGAAAACAGACAACCTGTTAAACCATTTTGCATTTCTTTGCTTATTAATATATACACATAATAATTCCTCCAATTAAGGTTTCAAAATTGGTGTAGGATATGTCATTTTTGCAGGAAGAAGCATTTTACATCAAAAAGTACATACAAAATATAAGTTATGTAAGTAATAATGTCTACACACACAGATACAGTTTGTCAAACATATTCAGAAACTCTAATGCACACATGCACACACAAAGTTTCATATATTCTCAAACATACACATATGCAGAAAGTCACACTCAAATACACATGTACATGCACACACACACACACACACACACACACACACACACACACACACACACAAGCACACTTACACTGAGTAACACATACCCCAGAAACACACGCGTGAACGCGCACACACACACACACACACACTCACAAATGTGTCCAGCAAATTACAGCCACTTGTAGACCTCATATGCTTTATTCTGATGAAATAAATGGGAAAATGCATAAATAGAGCAACAGTAATATAGTTAAAGCAATTTAGACCATTGCTGTCCAACACATATAGTGCAAAGCATTACAACTCACTATACACACACACACACACACACACACACACACACACACAAAATGTATTTATTTTGTTGAGTACACACAGATCAGATATCTGATTGTGATCAAATAAAAGATTTAATACATAAATAAAACTTACACCGAGGCTGAAAATATAGTAAACCTACTAGCCAATAAATTTAACTCTAACTTTACCCCTCTCTCTCTCCTCTGTCTGTCCCTCAAGGTATACCTGAACTGGCTAGCCTTTGGCTATCACACAAGACTAAGTCCTAAAAGTGCTATAAAAAATATATATATACTGCACTGATGGGTCCTCACAATATCCCAGGATGCATCTTAAATAGCATGAAGCACAATTTAGCCACACCCCTAACAGCTCGGTTTAGTCTCAGCCTCCATAAAGGCTTTGTACCAAGTAAATGGAGAACAACTACAGTCATTCCCCTGGATAAGGGAGGACCTTCCACAGACACAGGCAATTACACACCCATAATGGGAGAATACTGCACCATCGCAATGTCTCTTCCTCGCTGATAAGGTCAAACCATAAAGCTGCCTCCTTTGAAATCAAAATCAACTCTGTAATCTCATTTAAACCAGTAATAGGAACTATTCCAAGGCAGATTACCTTTTACTAAGTGATGGTTTGTCAAAATTCAATGTCCCTCTAAAGCTCAAGAATACAGCAGCCTATGCTGAATCACTCTCAGAAATTCTGTACAACTATGTCAATGGCTGCATAGAGGATTTCCTGTACCTATCAGAAGTAAGCTCAGGATTAGCCCCAGAAACAAACCACCCTAGTGGCATCCCAAATTAAATAGGATATACAACAAAAAAGGAGAAAGCTATAGCAAAAATCAAGAAGGGTAACTTCCATAAAGGTAAAAAAACTCTCACATCAAGCTAAATAGGCAACTAAGAGGGTTAATTATGTCAAGAAAAGCCACCTTTGATGATAAGATAGTCTATCAGTTGAAAGATAACCTTAAGGCCTTCTTTAACTATGTCAGAAACCTCAAGGGTAGCACACAATAATGTACTAAACTGATGGTTAATGGTGCCACATTCACTGAGCCTGGAGACATAGTGAACCTGTTAGTGGACAAATTCATTTCCAACTTTACCCCACCCCCAACCATCCCAAAAATGCACTCAGACATAATCCCTACAAATATAACTAGGGAGAATGTACTGGATGCCCTTGCTAACATCAAGAATATGGCCTCAGTGGGCCTCGATAAAATCCATGCCTTCTGAACAGTCTATAATATGACTTATCCGGACCCCTAGAGTCATTATTTAATTATAGCCTTAAAACAGGCTTTGTGCGATGTGAATGGGGGACTGCGATAGTCATCCCTTCATAAGGGAGGACCTTCAACAAATCATGGAAACAACAGACCCATTGGTATGATTAGTCTTATTTGCAAAGCCATGGAAAGAATTATCATGGAAATTATTGACAAGACAGAGGAGACTCCAGACACTGGATCCATTCCAGTTTAGCTTTGGCAAATGCAGGTCATGCTTACTGAATCTGGTGGACTTCTTTGTAAAGGTCACTAAGGCAATGGATGATGGGAAATTGGTCTATACTGTCTACCTATTTTTGGTTAAAGCATTTGATACAATACCCACTCAAGCATTGTCAACAAATGTACAGAACTGGAATAAACCCTTTTATAAAATGTTGAATAGCTAGCTGGCTCACTCATAGGACCCATGAGGTTAAAATTGCTGAGGCCACCTCCACAAAGACGTCAGTCACCAGTGGAGTCCTCCAGGGCTCTATGCTAGGCCCACTCCTCTTTGGCATCTACTTCTCAGATGTCAAAGCCAATTTCAAAGGTCTCTGGCTAACTAAGTTCATGGATGATTGCAAACTGGCAACAGCCATTGAATTCTCCCAAGGGAAGAGCACCATTGAAGAAGGTCTAACACAGACAATTGCTTGGTGCCAAGCCATGGTTTAAAACTCAGTGCCAAGAAATGCATCATACTACCTTTTGGGAAGTCAACCACCCTGGGTACCTACTTCATCAATAAAACACTCTTAAGAATTGCTTCACTAGTCAGGGATCTGGAAACCAATGTAAATAGTTCCTTATTCTTAGACCAGCATGTGCTCAATGTAGTAAGAAAATCCTTCTATGTTGCTCAACTTATAAGCTAGGGCATAGCATCTAGGTCCAGAGATGTCATCATACCACTGTACTCGGCCTTCATCAGATCCATCACAGAATGTAATGCTCCCTTCGGTATGTACCTGATGAGACACATGCAATGACTGCAACGTTCTCAAATATTCATTACAAAAAGAATACAGGGATTAAACACAATGGCCCATGCTGAATGCCTGAAAGCCCTATCTCCTTACTCTGCATTATTCAGACTTCTGAGAGGTGATTTTGCCTTTTGTACATCCACAAAAAACAGCATCAGAATTATTAAATTAAAAGACCTAAATTTTACTTGTGACATAAATAGGGCAAGTTGGAGAGGCAGATATATTTCTCAAAGAATTCCCATTTTCTGGAACAAGCTTTTCATCCATATGAAGTAGAGTACCTCACTATCCCTATTTAAGTGCAACTTGGACTAGTGGATGGGTAATTGGAAATTCACCCCTGGTCTGTCATCTATGTCTGATGGACAGAGGCAGTCAGTAAATCACCCCTATATAAATCAGATTTTTGGGTCAGGCTTATAAGGGCCCTAGTGGTCATTAGTCTAGTACACACATATGAACCTATAAGTCTGACCAGCTTCATATGCAAATCCATGAAAAGACTTGAAATGGAATTAATCGATCAGGATATAGGAAACCTTCAAAAACTGGACTGTTATCAGTTTGGATTTGTCAAGGTCAGGTCATGCTTACTCAAACTGGTGGACTTCTTGAAAAGAATGCCAAAGCAATGGATGAAAGCAAAATGGTACACACTGCATACCTCAACCTGGCCAAAGTTTTTGACACAATTCCCCACTTGGGCGTAGTAAAAAAGCTAAATAAACTGGGAATAAACCCCTATGTCACCAACTGGCTCACAAATAGGATGCAGATAATCAAAACAGGTGAAGTTATCTCCCCAAAGAGATCAGTCACCAGTGGAGTCCCCCAGGGTCCTGTACTGGGACCTCTCCTGTTTGGCATCTACTGAAGTAAAAGCCAATACCAAAGGACTCTGGCTGACTAACTTTGCAGATGACTGCAAGCTAGGACCAGTCACTGAACTCCCAAATGACTTAGCCATCCTGCAATCCTAATCCTAAAATTCCTGTTATCTTTGGTATACCGAAAGTACACAAAAATATTGAAACACCACCCTTCAGGCCCATTGTGGCAGCTGCTGGTTCAAAAACACACAATTTAGCTGTTTATGTGGATAGAATAGTTAAATATGTGGTTGAACAGTTCCCACATTTGGTTAAAGATTCCTGGGATTTTTTAGGACAACTAAAAAGTGACCTGTTTTGTATTGATTCTTTCTTTCTGACCATTGATGTACAAGATTTGTTTTCCTGTATTCCCAAACAAGAAGGGTTAAATTTCTTTGAATAAGTACTCTATACCTGTTCAGAATTGCACCCCGATGAGATTAGTTTAGTATGCGAACTTATGGGACTTATTTTGGAAAACAACTACATATATTTTGAGGGCAAATACTTTCAGCAGGTCAAGGGTATGGCAATGGGAGCCGCATGTGCTCCAACATATGCTAACTTGGTCCTGCTAGGTTGGGAAAGAGAACATGTTTTTAAAAGTGAGTTTTTTTGTAATGTTGCATTTTATTGCAGGTTTTTGGATGATAATTTTATTTTATGGAAGGGAACTCCTGAATCCATTCCAGCATTCATTCAATACCTAAACCAAACTACCAACTTTTTAAAATTCACATTCAATTTTCATAAACAAGAAATCCATTATTTGGATACTATGATAATTAAGGACCATGAAAAGTTTATTTCTAAAATCTACCGTAAAAAAAAACATTTTGTAATAGCTACCTACATTTTGATAGTCATCACCCTATGTCACAAAAGAAAAGTATTATTAAGGGACAAGCCATCAGGGTTGCCAGAATGGCATCTTTGAAACAGGACGTTATTCAGGAATTTATTTGCCTGAAGGACATGTTCCTTGTGAGGGGCTACCCTGGTGAGCTTATTGACACCATCCTTAGTGGAATATTATGTGACTGGGGTAAAAAATACCCTCCATTATTAGGTAGAAATTTGAATAGAATAAACAACATAGGAACAACCACTGAGATTGCGAACAAAGTTGATTTCCAACAAGCATGCATTGTCCAATACAGTCCCTTATACCAACAGGTTAAGGAAACACTTTGCAAAAATTGGAGTATTTTTAAAATCAATAATGAAATTTTTCAAGTTCTAGGTGAGAAGCCTTTATTATCAACTAAAATTGGCCCTAATTTAAAAAACAATCTTGGAAAACAAAAATAAAAACCAAGGTGAACATGCAAATTTAAATGATAGTAGACCTTGTGGTAGATGTACTTACTGTTCATACATCCTACAAGACAACTCTATTTCTTTAGACAATAAAAATAAGAGTATAGTCTACCTGAGAAGAGGTAACTGTTATTCAAGTAAGTTGGTATACATCACCAGGTGTAATACCTGTACATCTTTTTACATTGGGAAGACAGAAAGGCTATTTAAAACCAGAATATATGAACACCTACACGATATAAAAAATAAAAAGGAAACCAATGCTTTGTATAAGCATAGTACCCAATGTGTGGATTTTAGTGGATTTAAATTTGCCATACTGGACCTGGTGTATATTGAAGTTAGGGGGGGAGACTGGCAAAATGCCTTAAACAAGAAAGAACTATTATGGCAATTAAGACTAGCTGCCAACTTCCCCCAGGGTTAAACAGTTATTTAACTATATTACCTATATTGAAAGAAAAGGCAGGACATGTTTAAATGCCTCATATTGGTCTAAATGAGAATACACATACATATATACATGCATTCAAATATTTATTGTTGTGGTTTTAACCCATATTCAGTTTATTGAATACTTCTGTGTAAAATTGTTGAATACAAACATGAAAATGTACTTTTAAAAACAGTTTATCTTGCACAAGCTTTGAATATTTTGTAATGAATATTTTAGAGTATGTCTTGTAAATGGAGGGGGTGGAAGAGCCAATCATTGTTAAGCCCTTATTATTTAAACACAATTTTCATGATTACTATGTTATTCTGATGAAGTCAACTGGCAATGACGAAAGCGCTTAATTTTATACCTGGAATAAATTGTACTTTGAGGACTCACAACAATAGTGCTCTTTTTTGTTTCATCCTGCAGGAAGGTTTGTCCCAAATAAATAACTGATGCCAAAATCATGGACTGAAACTAAATGCCAAAAAATGCATTATTGTATCCTTTGGGAAGTCATCTACTCCAGGGAATGACCACATTGACAATAGTCTCCTTAGAGTTGAGCTTGTGTCTAGGGATGTCACTGTCCCCTTTTACTCAGACCTTATTAGGCCAGTCATTGAATATAATGCCCCCTTTGCCATGTATCTGTCTAGACACATGCAACAACTGGAACACCCATAGAGATACCTTACTAAAAGGACACAAACCTAAAGAGCATGTCCTACATGGAATGACTCAACCCCCTGTCATTATACTTGGTATCCTACAGACTGCTAAGAAGTGATCCGTGTCTGGCATACAAGGCATCTTCTGACTCATTACTGATAGATTTACTGCACATCAAAAAGTCAAATGAAAACAGAAATACTCAGTGTATGGATCCAGACCTCTTCTTCAACATCAACAGAATAGTTTGGAGCGATAGGTATATCTCATAGAGAAAACCAATGCTGTGAAACAGACTCCCCATCCACATGCAACAAAGTTCATCCATGTCAATATTCAAACACAACTTAGATCTATGGATAGGGAACAGAACATCTACCCTAGGACTGCCCCTGTACTACTAATGGACAGAGACAGCTCCTAAATGCTTTATCCCATGCATGGGGAGGTCTCCTCAAATTATCTGTGATATGATCCTAACTATTTTCATTAGGGACAATATATAATTATCTACCATGGGATGAGTAAGGCCAATCTATAACCAAATGAGAGGTTATTTCAAACACAAAAAAGGGAAGTTGGATAGGCTTAAAATGGCTCACAAGGGCAGTTAGCCTAGTACTTACCTATGAACCTGTAAATAATAACCACCATAAAGTATTTTATCTCTGTGTCAGATGTAGTCCAAACCATTATAAGACATGCACACACACACACACACACACACACACACACACACACACACACACATACATACACACACGTCCTTGTAAATGATGCTGCAGAAGTTACTTGTTTTATTTCTGATTTCCCCCCACCCACTAACAGCTTTTTAAGTGCCACAGTTATTGAGGGAATAGGAAATTGCAGGTCTTTGGAAATGCTGCTGCCACTACTTGCAGCAAAAAAGACAAGCGTGTTAAGCACCTTTGTAGTGTCGGAAAGGTGCTTAACAAGCTTTTGTTAAAAACCCCTAAGTGCTGTTAATATCAGGTCTCATGCTAGCTATTAGCAGTGAACAGTGCCGGCTGACAAAGAACAATGACAGAAGGTAAAACAGCTTTAAAAGCTGTTAAATATTTAGCTCTGCTACTCCTATAAATAGACAGTGAGTCCGAACAATGTTGTTCAGAGAGACACTTTGTTTCTGCCTGCTGTCCTTTTGACAGTGCTAAAGTGTTTTACCAGCTTTGACATAACAGAACACTTCATGTCCTACACATTTTTTCTTGTTTCCCCCCCTTAACTGGTAGTACATGTAGCAGATAAAGCTCTATGTGCTACAAAGAATTATGATTATGCCTCACTGACCATAACCCTGATTATGTGGGCTGATCATGGATGCAAAGATTAACCCTGAGGTGAATGTCATGGCTACCATTTCTCAAACACATGATAAGTTGATTTGGATTAGAGACTCAATCATAATTTTTTTATATTTAATTCTTTATTTATTTTATTTTCCCACTCACTAACTATGGCTTTTTAAGTGCCCAGATTCACAAGGAAAAAGTAAATGGCATCTCCAGTGAAGGATTTCAGTCTCAGGATACATATTTTGTGCCAGAATAGAAACTCATTTTTATCAGGTTCCCAATACATTATTCCCCCCTTTGGAGTGCTGTGTGTGTAATGAGGACCTTTGATTCCCCTATCTCATTTTCTAAAGTTTATTATTCTTTTTTTCATAGGATCATAAATATGTATACAGCTGCAGGTCTTGCATGAATGCACAATATTAAGTTTGTTTTAGTTTTATGGTATTAACTATAGCTGTACTTGAATTATAGTGGTACTTTATTGATGTAACATGCATCATTTATGTTGCAACATTGTAACTTATGGCTTTCTCTGTATGTATTGCATGAATTTACTGGACAATTGAATCATGAAGGCCTGATTTTCTAGATGTTCAACAATTTTTTAAGAAACTTTATTCTGTCCTTTGTGACCGAGTCAGGTACAGTTCATGTTACCATTATGGACACCTCTGGTACAGTTGTTTTAAAATCAACAGGTAATTTTAACATAAAAATCCTTTTTTGTCTCTCTCTCTTTAAATATTTTAACAAAGGAAGAAATTGAAAGTGGTGTCTGTTTTGTCAGATCAGTTCTGCACATTGATTCCCTGTTAACTTACAGGCATTTATCAAGGTGACCATGAATTTATAGCACTCTTGAATCCATGTAGAGCTTGCTTTATAGCTAGGCCTTACACCAGAGTAAGTCACTTATACTAAGAACAAGTCTTTTGGAATCAGGGCAGGCTTACACCATAGTTAAGTAACATACACAGAGAGTAAGTCTTTTGGAGTCTGTTCCCTAGGGATAGGAGATATTAATGAATTTCATCTTGTAATCCATAGATGGTCTCCTTCAGTCCTCATTTGCCAGTTATGTGATTCTGAGCAAATCAATGAACTAAATTAGTGGGTCAGCAGTGTCAGTGGTGCAACAGGTAGCACACTTGTCTTTGGTGCAGAAGGCTATGGGTTTCCTTCTCACACCAGGTAGATGGATTGCTGACACTCTAGTGCAGCATAAGGGGGGTGCTGCACTCCTGAGTGTGTTGTTCTTTAGATAAGACATTAAACCAAGGTCCTGCCTGCTTGAGTTGGTGGTAGCTCAGGTGAATGTAAAAGATCCCATAGCACCTATTGGAAAGAGTAGGGGAAGGTCCTCAATGTCCTGGCCTAATTTCCTCTAGTAGTATAAATGTCACCTCAGATCTCCTTGAAAAGACGCCATTATAGGATCATAGGGGGCTACTAGGCTAATGGCCCTGGAGCCTTTACAAGCCTAGCCAAGAGTTTATCCCAAATAAAGAAACCTCAGTCAGCACCTGTTGCCCCTATCAATGAGCGATACAGGTGGAACCCCTGGGACAAGTTTGTGGTTTTCCATCCATTCATCAAGGTTGTGCTTGAAGAGGATCAGCGAGGTACTTTGTTTGACGTGTATGGGAAGCCTATTCTAGAGATGGGGCAGCTTCTGGGAGACAAAACTGTCTCTCCAACAGGTTTTGTTGATGTTGCCTATTAGATTTAGGCCTTTCGAGTGGGTAATGCACAAGGAGTTAGATCTACGGATATGGAGCATCTCTAGTAGGGCAGGGTCTGAGATTACCTTGTAGGTGAGAGACAGATCATCTCTGAACAATCTGTATGATACCGAGTAGAGTGCTAGTGATTTGAGCCTGTTCACATAGGACAGGTGTTGGAGGCCATGGATTCTCTTTGTAAGGTATTGCTGTGGCTTTTCCAGGAGGTGCAGATGTTTGGAGAGGTACATACCAAACAGGCCTTATACTCAATTATTGGGTTATGAGGGAGGAGTATAGAGAGGTAATAACCTCCTTTTTTCTGGATGCAATCCCTTTACTTATGAGATGAACCAATTAAAAGGCTTTTCTGAACAGTGCAGCTATATGATTGGTCAAATGCGAGATTGTTGTCAACCTGAGTACCCAAATCTCTCATCACAGGTTGTGTGCTTAGGGGGTTGCCATTGATGTGGTAATCAGTAGAGGCCATGTTTTTGATGAATGGTATGATGATACATTTTTTTGCATTTAACTTGAGTCCATGACTTTGGCACCAGTCATTTGTTGCTGTGAGATCCTCTTGCAGTATGTTAACATCATTTGGAGAGTCAATGACAGCACCCAACTTATAGTCGTCCACAAACCTGGTCAGCCACAGGCCTTTTGTCTTTGCCTGGACCTCTGACAAGTAGATGCCAAACAGTAGGGGTCCCAGGACAAATCCCTGGGGAACACCACTAGTGACAGGTCTGCTATTGGAGGTAGAGGCACCTATTTTGACCTTGTAGGTCCTGTTGGTGAGCCAATTGGCCACCCACCTGTTGAGATAGGGATTGATGCCAAGTTGTGTTAGCTTTTTGATGATGCCTGAGTGGGGGTTGTGTCAAAGGCCTTGGCCAAATCAAGGTAAGCTGCATGTACTGACTTTCCCTCATCAAAGGCCTTGGTGATAGTCTCAAAGAAGTCAACCAGGTTCAACAGTGAAGATCTGCCTTTGATGAATCCAAACTGGGTGGGGTTAAGGGCTTGGAGATTAGCTATGTCCTTGTTTATGAGATTCATAATAATACATTCCATGGCTTTACAGATCAGACTTGTCAAGCTAATGGGGCTATAGTTTCCAGGGCCAGTAGGGGCACCATCTTTGTGCAAAGGCCTTTAACACTTGATCTATGGAGATGTGAGGTGCAGGACAAGTATCAGGGATGTTGAAAGAGCCTTGGGGAGACAGAGGGGTGGGGTTTGCACTAAACCTATCTGCTAACAGGTTGGCTAAAACAACAGAATCAGTGTAAGTGATACCATTAAGTACTAATTCAGAACAAACCTGGCCTTTGCCATGGAGGTTCCTGACATAACTGAAGAAGGCGCTGTGGTTTCCCTTTGTTTCAGAGGCTAGTTTCAATTCATAATTAGCTTTGGAGGTTTTCACTAGTGATCTAATTTGCTTGTTGAGGCTAAGGAGGGAATTTTTCCAGTTTGGAATTTGTTTCTTTTTACCCTTGGACAACAGTTTCTTTCTTTTGTTGTACAGCCTGTTATTAGAGGATGTCCACCAGACAGGTTAGCTTAGTGGGTCCAACCCAGCCAACAGTGGATACATAAAAACATAAAATAAAAGTTTGAAAAAAAGGCTTGTGACTAATGAGTTTTACTCTGTAAATCCATACCATGCAACTATTTTCAAAAGCCATGCTGTAGATTATTCTCAGTACATTTTTAATGTGCAAAATATATCTTAAAGCCAAGGAGTTGTGACAAGTGAATTCTTGTTAATCATTTTACATGTAATAATATGCAACACAAATTATGCTAGTACCTTATTTGTAGAAGAAACATCCAGTATGGAAACACACAGTTGGTGTATACCACATGGGGAGGTCTGAAGGTCATTTCCCTGTTAAAAATTCATTTTCCTGCATTACTGTAGAGCCACCAATGTTTACTATATTACTAATTATGTTAGTGAGTTTCTGCCCTTTGTCAAAGGTGACAAGGAGATGTATTAACAATGAGTGACATTAGGCTTGTACATTCCTCAGACATGTAATAACTACATTATACTAGTTTCACACAGCATCCAAGGTGCCTTTCCCTTAAATGTTAATGCGGTATTATAAGCCTCTGAAGTACCAGCTATCTTACAAGGTGCTCAGTAAATGCATTAAGTTGTAATTTCCTAACAGGAGGAAGGATACTCAAAGCCTTCCAAAGTAAAAGAAAGAGACATCTCTAGGTTTTTGTAGAATCTGAGAATAATTTTATAACAAGGGATCATAAGTTAGGGTCAGATCTAAGCAGTGAGGAAACATCTGATTAACCAGAACATTTTTTAAATGACAGCTTGGTCCCTATCAAAAGAAGAGAATTAGTGGCTGTAAAAGAGATGCAAAATGTGATGCAGGAAGTGCTTTAAATCAGAGTATGGACATGTTTTCCTCGAAAAAATAGACTGAAAAATGTGAATGAGACTGACAATGCTATTAAATAAGTAAACTCATGACCGCTTTGCTGCTCATTGGTCTCATATGCTATATGATTACTGAAAGAGGAAAAGGAAAGTCCTTCATCACTCACATTTTGAAAGTTAGGCAACAATAAACTATCTGTACTCTGAGTACTGATCTGCTATTAATGACTCAAAATGCTAGTGCTGTTGCATCCTGAAATAGAAGTCTGCATCTCATGCCATACATGTAATTAAAATAGACGTTTCCAGCATGTACATATAATGTAGTCCTTTCAGAATACAGCTTTCCCTGTATGCATGGGACCTTTCTGTCTCCTGTTCCTGTCTCCGTGGGTTTATACTCTTCTGTCTAGAGACAGCATTAGTGAATCTGATTATGCGTAAATGCAGAACAGCCGTATATAAGGAGAGGGGTAAAGGCCGAAGGATAGTGACTGGCAGCGGGGGCCTATCCATGTCCTATATTTCTCTCTTAAGATAAGATCCTCCCTGAACACTGAAGGTATTAACATCACAGGTTTACCCTTTAACAATCAAAGTATATGTCTGATCTGACCACAGATGACATTTAGCCTTTCTCAATACCCATCTATTGTAATGCCATTTGTAATGCAACAATAGATGGTGTTATAGCTGAATCAAAGGAAACCTTCAGCAAAATATATTAACCTGTCAAGTATTCCAGAAAAAATTCCAGCCACCCTTCCCTGTTGTCTCTCATCATTGAATCTGTGTCATTAGCTGCATGAAAATAAGCTTAGCACTCTTGATATGTAATCAGACAATGTCCCAAAAATTGGGCTATTTGGAATGTTTCTGTTTATTGACTGAGTGGCCGATCAGTTGATTGATAGTGCATTTGTCACAGTTATACACTATCCTGTAGTCATTGCCTAAATAATGACCTTGATAACTGTCTCTTAGTATTTAAGATCTCTTCTTCACATATCCATGGCCTGGAGTTCAGTCAACACTTCCAGTCACTACCTGTGAATAGATTGTGTGCTGTCCAACCTGTGAGGGGTTTCTTTTGATACCCATTTTCCTCTTACGTTCTGTAAACATTTTGACTGGTTGGTTGGCTTCACTGAGCTATCTACATATAATGGGCTGTGGTTGAAAAGTCCATGAACCAGACCACTTAACCAGATGGCCAAATGATAAGCAAACAAACAAACAAATAAATACAAAACAAATAAGTTTTGGTTTACTTTACAGTTTATAGCTCAGCAGCACACCTAGCTGTCTTGCTGAGAAGAAAGGTTAAATGACATCCTTTTCATTAACTTGCAGTAACCAATTATCTTACTCTCAGCTACTTGGTAACTACGGGACAAATAAAACTGACCACATGATTGGATCTTGCTGATTGAGTAGCATGACTGAGACAAATTATTTTCTTAGTTACAGATTATAAACCATAGACAATGTTGTTGTCTTTTGGCTTTTCCCGGTTAGGGGTCGCCACAGCGGAACTCCGGTCCACTAATGATTGGCAGTAGATTTTCATGAACGCCGAGGTGCCAGCTCGACGTTCAACCTTCAACAAACGCACGCCCATTTACGCATGTCTTTTGAATGCCCACCCAACCGCGGGGAGGACATGCAGACTCCACACAGAAGGCACTCCCCGCACTCCAGCCGAGAATCGAACGGGAATACCTCTTGCTGTGAGGTAACAATGCTACCACTGCACCACCGCAGCAGTCTAGTTTATATGTGCTTTCAGACTGCTAAAATCATTATGTATGTCAGACATTTACTCAACGAAAAGAGACCTAAGCATTTAGAATTAGACTGAATATTAGCTAAATTTCAGTGGAAAACAAATTAGAATTCTACATTGTGGAAAAATAATATGTGTATGCTGGCTCTCATAAGGTTTTGAAGGAATTAGAAAGAAAATGTTCAAGTGCTCATGCTACAGGCATACTTTTTGTCCCTCCTTAAATGTCAGAAAGAGAGAAGAGGTCACTTTGTTGCAGTGTGGAGAGCTTTGGTGTGCTGGATAATGCTAATAAGATACATCTTCAATATGCATAATGTTGTTAATAACCCAAACACAAACATGAGCAAAGGGGAGATTTGACAGAAAGTTTTAAAACTCATGTCCAAACTTGTATCAACTCTAAGAAACAAGTTTAGTTCCTCCAAATATACCTACAGTCAGTTAAATACCTAAAAACAGGTGTGCATGGATATAACTTGTTGATATCTGTTTTCCATAAAAAAACATTTTCTTTATAAAAGTCCCAGCTGAAGTCAATCCTAAACAGCAGCAATAAAACTGTTGTGATTGCATTCACATGTTTGAAAATTTAAAGATTATATGGCTAAACCCTTCCACTCTGAACTTAGAGGATCAGGTAATGTACAAGTAGAAGTGTTGTGGTGTAGTACTATGTCTCTGTGAAACGGTGTATATTGTTGGAGTGGGATGACCTGTAGAGAGGCAACATGGGATGAACACTTGTTGCCCTTCGTAGTCCATTTATCTTGTGACTGTATGAGTGTTTTTTTAATTCATATGATATTTAGCAGGGAAACCCAAACTGCTTTCAAAAATGCTTTTGATAAATATTGTCCATTATTATTGTAAAAACTATTTTCAAAATCTATAGTGAGGTGCCCATATTACATGCAGACTACAGTTTCACAGATGTAATGGAGTTGCTGCAGTGTTTTGCACTTCTTAATGAAACTGAATATTGTTGTACAGCAGTTGTCCAAGCAAGGAGCAATGAAATTACTGGACATACCGAAGACTGACAAGCTGTAATGCCTGTTACTATATTACACATATAAGATATTAATAAGTTGTGTAATACCTGTTCATAGGATGTTGGCAATATAAGTTATACCCATTAGTACACAAGTACTTCACTGCAGCATTGCTGCACTTATTTCAAAACCATAGCAGTGCATTAGTATAGTACATGCACAGCCCCATGTTTACAGTACTGCAGAAGGTAACACGGGTGATAAAAAGGTGTTTTTTTTTTTTAAATTTCATGTGTAAAAGTGTGTTGCAGCTTATATATTGCCAAGAAATGTCATATGTGATAATAGAAAAGGGGTAGGACAGTGGGTCTGTACTGTAAAGTAGTACCTTCCTCAAATAGTATAAAGACTATAGTAGCACACCCTGTGCTGTTAACCCAGGAATTATATATTCAGTAACTACTTCAGTGAACATTAATAAAGTGTTAGTGTTATAGAATCAAACAAGCATCAAGCAAATATCAAACAATTTAGTAGTTCAGTTTAAAAGCAACAAGTAAAAACAGACGTACAAAATAAAACATGAAATGTGGTAAAAATACAGTTCAACAGTCTAGAACAAATCCAAAAATCTTGCACAAGAGTTAGGCACACCCTTATGAACAGATGGCATTTTACAGACATCTTAAAGGTAGATGCAATTTGAACTTCAATTTTTACAGACCTAAAGCAAGGAAAAATAATGATTTCCACTAGTCATTTTAAATAAGCAAAATAATGCTGGAAAAAAATGTTTCCGAGTAAGTCTGTGGACTCACTAACAGTCCCAGTCAGTAGACTGGAGCTGGCAGACTAAGCCATACGGAATTAAATGTTGCTTTTGGTAGGTAGGAATGGTCGATAAAGTGCTCAGTACAGAAGTATCAGAATGTTAGCATGACTTTGCTGCTGCAGGCAGCTAACACATGCCTCAGTAGTGGGTTGATGCAGTCATAACAAGCTGTACCAGTCAGCACGGCAGCTGTGGAATTCTGTATCAGCTGCAACTCCTTCAGTATCAGAATGCTGTTTAGGCATATCCCATGTTTACATACCTGAGGAATGACATTTAATCTTTTCATGCATGAAAATCAGAAGGGAGAGGTATAAAGGGCATGAGATGGTTATACAGTAGTATATACTCACATTGCACCAGTCCTTGCTTCATTTAGCTTCAGATGACTAAGAATTAAATCCACAAAGGTGGACCCTCCACAGAACTAACCAATTACTGCCCCATAGCTATTCTGTCTCCACTCTCCAAAATACTAGAGAGATGCATACACTCTCAGGTCTCAGACTACCTCCTTACTAACAACCTCCTTTCCAATACTCAGCATGGTTTCCGACCAAACCATAGCACCACCACTGCTTTACTCTCCTTTACTAACACTATCCTTCAGCATAAAAACAATGGCTATCTCTCCTCTGCTACTTTCCTAGACCTATCTAAAGCATTTGACATGGTCCCACACAAACAACTTATCTCTGTCCTCAATAACCTATCCTTCTCACAATCAGTCACCACTGGTTTCAGAGTTACCTGTCTGACCACCAACAGTCCACTGTATGGCAGAATGACACATCCCCCCAACTACCTGTCTCCATAGGGGTTCCCCAAGGATCCATCTTTGGACCCCTACTCTTCTCTGTTTTCACCAATAATCTAGCCTCTGCCACCAAACATGGCACCCTCATACAATACGCAGATGACTCAACCATCATCTGCTCAGCCCAGTCCCTACCCAAACTGCAAAAAGTCACACAGGAAGCCTTTTCCTGTGTTGAAACCTGGTTATCCGATGCCCAATTAATACTCAACCCAAACAAAACTAAACTACTCATCTTCCAACCCACCAAACATACTCAAAACAACTCTCACTTTAACATCACAGCAAAAGACAACACCACTATATACCCAACTGAACACACCAAATTGCTAGGAGTGGAAATAGACAATAAACTAAAATTTGACATTCACATATCCATGACCATAAAAAAAGTCCACAAAAACTAGGAGCGTTATACAGAAATAAGCAACATCTCACCAAAGCAGCAAAGATTTCAGTAGCAAATTCCCACCTTCTCTCCACCCTACTTTATGCCTCCAATATATACCAACCTAAGGCAATGCGATCTAAACAAGCTAGAGACCTGCTACAACAAAATCACCAAATTCACCACAGGGGCATCCTACCGTAGTCACCACTGTCTCTCACTTGCTGAACTGGGCTGGCTTGAACTCCCTCACCTCCTTCAATGGTATCAACTCTCACTCGCCCACAAACTAGTAAACCATCCACTAAATGTCCCATCCCTCCAGAATCTACTCCAATCCTATCGCACCACCAGACTACTAAGATCCAGCAACAAAAATCACTTGCAGATCACTAAAGCCAATAACTCTGCTGGTGAAGCACTATTCTCTTGCACCATAGCCAAATTATGGAACTCCCTCCCACCCACAATTACCTCCATACCATCATGCACCCACTTTAAAACTTTACTAAAAAATGCACCAAAAACATGCTGGCTATGCCCTTGCAACTCCCACTCTAATATCACCCTCCCCATCCAACCAATACCTTTCTTTCCACTCCACTAACTACCTTGATTGTAGGAAGCTCAGATGCTCATAAGCCAGTACTTATTATACAGCAGGAACTTCTTCTTGTAACATTTGTTAATGTCTGTTATGTACTTCACAGATAAAGATTCTAGTTGTCTACTGATGTACTATGTTCTTCATCTGTAAATATGTTGTAAGTAATTGCTATGTAAATTGTTAATCGCTATGTAATCCAATGTAACTACTGTCTGTTTATTTTAACTGTGGAGCTTTTCTCCCCGGGCCTCCGCTGAAAATGGACCTACATCCAGTCGGACACTCCTGGTCAACAAATATAAATAAATAAATAAATAAATAATAAATTAAGAACTTAAGAATAGAATCAAGAAGCCCTTGAATGTAATGGAGTGAGACAAATGATCCTGAGAAAAAGAGCAATATAGGTGGCGCACATCACCATAATAATATTACAGGTGTCAGTCTGATCAAACCTTTCTAAATAGATGCATTTGCACTATGAATACCAGAGAGACCAAAATCAATCCTGCACTACCCTCAAAAGATAGTAAATTGCTCTGTGAAAGAATTAAAACCCTAAATCATCTGTTGAAATGCCCAGCTAAGTAAAAAGCAAACTAAGCAATGGCTGTAGAAGAAAGCCCACATTAGACATACAAGTAGCATGGAACCATTTTGTGATTCACATTGCCCAGTACTGCCAAAAGATCAAGAAGGACCAAGATTACATATAAAGTAGTAATTCTTCAGTACTAACCTTCAAGTTTTACTATTTCTTGTATTTGGCAAGTTGCCAACTATTGTCCATCAGGTCATACAGTCTTTTTTGGTAGTGCACTGTATGGTAAAAGTACAGCAAACAGCTTATGTTTACAGTTAGTGTTAGTTAAGTCATAAGCAAGATCAAAATGAAAAGTTTAATTTACTACAAATAACCACAGCAATTTCAAAGTTTCTTTGCATGTCTCACCACACTCTTCCTCACAGCCAGCTGATTGCCACTAATTTTCAGGCCTTTCTGTCTGCAGTCTCTAGTCTCTCAGCATTTAACTAGCACTTTCCCTAATTGCATACTGCAATCTGATCTGCCTGGCTTTGTGAATAGAGGTTCAGGCAACTATCCAAAGATCAACACTGCAGTAAATCTGACCAGTCCCACTCCTGCAATAATGACCCAATCAAGAGCCACAAAATACTAGGAATTGACAATGGACACTGCCAGCAGTGCCATAACAGCAACAGAAGGCAAACAGCTTTAAACATTGTCAGATACTTTCATCTGTCACTTGCAAGCAAAGAGTATGGTGGAATGAAGTGTCTATCAGCCATTAAAGTCCCTCATTCTTCAGAGTGACACTTCATTTGTGCTTGCTGCCTGTTTGGCAGCAGTGAGATATTTTACCAGCTTTTCTTTTTTGACTAGTAGTACATTGTAGAAATAAAGCTCCTTGCATGGCAAAGAATTATGCTCAAGGGTCACTGATCATAACATTTATTATGTGTTCTTGACATGAATGCCAAAATTCACCTTGCACATTTCGCCATTGAGGTTCATTTCTTGGCATCCATATCTCAAAGATATAATAAGATGGTTATGATCAGAGACCTGTTTATAATCCTTTATTTTGTGTGGAAAAGCTAATAGTAAATGAGGTACTACTAGGGAAACATAGAGTAATGAAGAATTAATAGAATGCAGCCAGTACTGGGTGCAAGCTTTTAGGGCAAAAAAAAATATATACATATATATATATATATATATATATATATATATATATATATATATATATGTGTGTGTGTGTGTGTGTGTCCAGAGGAAGTGTGGGCTTTCTTGAAACTAGCTTAGGTATAGATACTGCATGTGTTGGACTGCAGGCATATTTGTTGAGATTGTCAGATCCAAATATAGTGAAAATTCAAATGCATTAAAACAGCAAGTGTAAGATGGTATCTTTACTTAGACTAGCAAAAGCTTTTAGGAAAGGAGCATACATGGAAATCAAACAAAAATAGAGATTGCTTAAAAAAAGAAAGAATGCAAAGATTTTGATGTTAAGAAATTAGAAAGAAATTTGAAAAGTCCATATCTGCTTTGAAAAGTTTACAGAACTACTAGAACAACCACGTGTTGATCAGGATTTGATGCGCAAATGGTTAAGGAGGGGTGTATCTAAAAACCATCATTAAAGACTAATAGCAGCTCAAGACAGTGAAGTATGTATGCAGTGGTTCATAACTTCTATAAAAAGTGTGATACTGACAAATGCAGGGTTTACATTTCAGAAGCAGAAACAGTTACGCATCTTGTTGCCAGCTAATATACACTTATGGCTGGGTATCTATCTACCCAAAGGCTGAAAAATACAATAATGTTGCAAGGTAGTTACAGTGAAGATGATGCAAGTATTAAAATACACAGGTAGCTGAGAGGCATTGAAAATGTACCCAAAAATATTACTGAAAATATAGAAGCACACTTGACCAAGAGTTGATTCAAAATTACAACAGTCAAACAGAGGCGGAATTATTCAAATGTCAAAAAGATCTTTTCTTAATTCAAAGTAATAGGTTGACATTTTATGAACATAAAATGTTAGTGAGATATGCTAATCATATTCAAATACCATCAAGGGCATTAGCTAGAATCATTAATCAATCAAAAACAGCATCTTTAATCTCGGAAATACATTTGGACAGCACAATATATTCTAAAACCAAAGATATTGTTAATGTTTTTGAAAGAATATACTCTGATATTTATGCTGATCAAAAGGATCTATCCTTAAACAGGTCTAATGAAGAATTTTTTCAGAAAATTAGTTTCCCAAAAATAGATGATATTTCCCAAGAAGACCTAATTAAACCTATATTGGGTGAAGAAATAACTTATATAATTAAAGACTTTAAATCATATAAGGCACCGGGGCCTGATGGCCTGACTGCAGAATTCTACAAAACTTTCTCCGATATTCTTGGTAAAATACTCTTGATTGTATTTAATTATATAATTAATAATAAAATTAATGATCTCCATTTTAACACATCAAAAACTATTCTTATACCTAAAATAAATGCTGATACCCAGAATCCTGATAATTATAGACCAATTTCACTTCTAAATGTTGATATGAAAATTTTGACTTCTATTTTGGCTAATAGATTGAAAAGAATAATGAATCAAATAATTTCCAGTGAACAAGCTGGTTTTATAACTGCCAGACAAACAAGCGTCACTACATTAACACTACATTCATTAATCTCTTATGCTAAACAAAAGAATTTAAATATTTATGCACTCATAATTGATGCGCAAAAGGCTTTTGATAGGGTGAATATAGAGTTCTTGTTTGACACTTTGCCATATTTTAATATACCCCAGGAATTTATCTTATGGTTACAAATCTTATATACTAATCCTTACATCACTTTATATATCAACAAAAGCTTTTCTAAAAGAATACAACTTAAAAATGGAACACGACAGGGCTGTCCTTTGTCTCCCTTGTTGTTTAATATATACCTAGAGCCTTTATTTTTATATATTAAACAGAATGTATATCATAATGCCCCTATATTATATGGAACAAAAATATCCATGGCGGTGTTTGCAAACGATCTTAATATATACTGCACAACACCAATTTCAGACACTGAAAAATTACTGAAAGCGGTGGAGGACTTTGCAGTAATATCTAATTACAAAATTAATCTTAAAAAAACAAGCATATTTCCTTTAAAAATTCCTAAACCCTTTTCGCTTCTCCCATTGGTGGGGCAGGTAAAATCTGAAGATAAAATTAAATACTTGGGTATTACCTTTTCTACAGATGATAAGGATTTTTATAATACTAACATTAAATTAGTCTGGGATCACATACTATTTGATTTTAAGAGATGGAATAATTTAAAGTTACCTGTATTAGCAAAAGTTGCAATTATTAAAATGGATGTTTTACCCAGATTATTATATATATTTAGATCTGCTCAAGTGTTAATTTCCAAGGGTTTTTTTAAACAAATTCATAGGGAATCGGCTAAATTTATTTGGGACCCAAAAAAGACCAGGATATCATATGATAAATTGATGGCTCCAAAAAATAAAGGGGGATTGGCTTTACCAAATTTTGAAACTTACTATTTAATAATAAACTCGAACAGAATCTTAAGAATTGCCAATTATGACATATTTAGTAATAAATGGTCACCAATGTGGGTAACTTTGAACTATAAACACATTTTGAATTTGAATATTAACCCCAAATCAGTACCTTTCTTAAGAAAGGAAAAGCTTAAATTATATGATATAATGGATCACATTAAATTATATATAACGTCATTACAAAATTTATTTGAATCCTTAAATCTTATGCAGCATATGATGGTCTTCCAACCTTTTCATAAAAATCCTAACTTGAAAATTAATAATAAATTAATAAATCTTAAAAATGTTCCTCTTATGATGAATTTAACCTTACTTGATATATATCCCTACTTAAAGGAGTCCATTAATACAATAAAACAAGAAATGAATCTGCCCAAATCATATTTAACTATTTTGAGGCAGATCAAAGAACTCTCTATAAGTTACTTTGATGACTTTAAAATTAAAGATGAGGAAATAACAAAATGTTTGAATTTGTGGCAAACTCTTCAACAAGATGTCAAATTCATAGCAGCCACTAATAAACTAATAAAGGATCTTAAATTTCAGAATACAGTTCTTATGTCAAAATATTGGAGGGATAAACTGCCACTTACAGAAGAAAAGCAATTTCTGAAGTCAATTAATCGAACAATGAAATCAATATCTTTTCAAAAATTAATGTATACTCAACTTATGATTTTTAATAACGCCTATTATACACGCCTCAGATTGCACAAGTTTAATCCTAAAAAATCTCCAAATTGCCCATATTGTAAAGATCAAACAGCAGATCTTCTTCATATGTTCTGGAGTTGTAAATGTATTTATAAACTTTGGAATTCCTTAAAATTACAACTTCAAAAGATGGGATATCAAAGTTCAACACTTTCATGGGAATTCATGATATTACATATTCCTCCAAAACAATTTCCTAGATCCCAAATCACTATATTTATTAATATTTTTTTATTAATGAAACTTTATATAGTTACAAACTGGTTAAATCCATCTCAAACGTCATGGGACAATTTTATGACTTTAGCAATAAGACACATATTAGCCCACAAACTACTTTTGAAGGATCATAATAAAAATATCAATAATCCAAAGATATGGGAGCAAATTTTTAATATCATATTGGCATAATATATAGAGGTCGAGTGTAGTGTGAGACATATATATCCTTTAAGGAAAAATTTGCTAATAAGTAAAATATTGAGATATCTGATCTATTTATAATTCTTTTCATATGTTCTTGTACAATCTGATGCTACATTTGGTACCATTCATGTAAATATTGTATATATGTTTTTGTGATTGTATTAGACATAATAGCTAGAACATATTAATATTTTTGTTTTGTTTAAGTTTGTATGTAAAATGTTAAAACAATAAAGACTTATTATTGGGGAAAAAAAAGAAAATACAGAAGCAATGATCATGTTGGCTCATCCCATTCCAACAGCTATGAAAGAAGAAGCAAGACTCTGACCCATGGTGTAAAGAGATAAAACTTTGACTGTGACCCACATGACTTGTGTATGACTAATGTCATGGGTGCTAGAGGGCCAAGCAGGATGACTGGCTGATGTTGTCTAATCTCTCTCTAGCTGGGAAGGAGGTGAATTGGCTTGCTGCAGTGGTGATGATACCTACTGGAAGGTAGGCAGTCACCTGCAGGAATGAGCCTAGCAAGCTCAAGCTACAAGTGGCAGACCACTTAGCAAGTTGGTAAGCAGGAGTGGTAGCATGTATGTGCCTTTGAGAAGCAGCAATGGTGAAGACTGCAGCTGTTTGTGGGGTAGGAAATTAAGATAACCTGCATGATAAGTGTACTCATCCAAATCTCCCTTCTAAGGGAGGAGTGAGCTGCTTAGGACACTAATGGGACTTAGGTCTCTTGTTTATCTGAGGAATGAATGAGAGGCTGTTTCCTCTCAGCAAAGGAATGAATTAACTGACTGGTTACTGGTACAGGAGCTATTGGACACATCATGTCAGCCACTAAAAAGTGAAGGATAGGAAGAAAACTGGATTTTACAATTGAAGAGAAAAGGAGAAAAGCATGTACTAAGTAGATAAAACTATAAAATATCAAGACAAGGAATAAGGGTATGCAGGTAATTACAGTAATAGGAGGAACAACCAAGCTAATAAAAAAAATAATTTTCAAACATATTTAAATATGTTACCAATGCAGGTGACTCTGACTAAAGAAGGAAGCAGTTATTGGTACACTGCAGATGCTGAGCAAAGCATTTTTGGCAAATATCAAAGTTCTGGGAGGGTGTGGACAAGATGCCAGTCTGATAGCAGCAGAAATCCACAGCTCTGTTTAGATTTTAATATCCTGACAGGAAATATACTTTATTTTTTTAAAAAATCTAACTAAAAGTATACTAAAAGTTAGTTTAACATAGACTCTTTTTTATTTTCTAAAAATGAATACATAGTCAAGAGAAATTTTTAATTATTCCTGTCAAGAAGTTTTCTACTGGAGATCTGAAGATGAGCAACTCGAAAAACCCACACCAGGAGAGTGCAGTGAAGAAAGAACTACATCTTTTAATAAACATCCAAGAATTGTCACAAAAAATGGATATTATCAAACAAGAATGCAGTAAACAACTGGAATGTCTACATGCAATAGTAAAAAAAAATCTGAACAGATTCTTGTCTTAAAGGAAACAGCAACTGACCTAGATACTAAAGTGACAGAAAATGAATATCACAGTGAATTTCTTCTGAAACAAAACATCAGGCTGACTGAAAAACTGGAAGACCTTGAAAGTAGATCAAGGAAGAATAACATAAGAATATATGGAATTCTTGTGAAAGAAGAGGGTGCTAACATGATTCATTTCCTCAATAAGTGGTTTTCATCAGGACTAAACATGCCTGAATCCCTCTCTTTTGGAATTGAGAAGGCTCATTGGTCCCTGGCAAATCCAGCTTCATCTCTGAGTTCATCTAACCCCAGGTCTATAATAGTTAGATTTTTTTCCTCGCAAGACAAGGACTTGGTGCTGAAATTAGCTTGGACTAATTCCCCTATCAAGAAGGGTGAAGAAGTTATTAGTTTTGACAATGACTACACCTCTACAGTCATAGCCAGAAGAAAGGAGTGTGTTCCTCTAATTAAGTCCTTGAAAAAAGCCAATATTAAAGCTCAAATTCTTTTTCCTGCAAGAATAAAAATCACCTTGCCAGAAGGAGTGAAGATCTTTGATTTCCTACAAGAAGCAGTAGAATTTATCCAAAAGACGAAAATACTGTTAGACATAGAAGAAATGGAATGGTCATCCCAGAGTTTGAAGAGACAGACAACAAAAAATGGATGGTCTGTGAAGGAAGGAGCAAACAAAACTAAGAAACTAAAGGGCAAATAAATACATTTCTTCTAATGGTAAATGCTTTGTTTTATGAATCATAATACATTTGATTCTGGAAAGTCTCTATGCTCTAAGGTAATGTGAATCATTTTTATTATTAACTTTCTCTTTTCCTTTCTATATCTACTTTTTCTAATTAAATATACTACTAAGTATTTAAATAACATTCTCTCTCTCTTCTTTCTTCCTATTTTTTTTACCAGTGTTCCTTTTCTCTCTTTTCCCCATTATAAGTACTTTACATACCTTTCCCTTTTAAAATAACTACAAATCATGTATGTCTTCCAATTCTTCAGTAATAGTATAATTTGACTTAATACAAAGTGCATTTTTTTCTAGTGGGTCAGTGGTGGGGTAACAAGGTGTTTGTGATTAGTGTTTCTAACTAGATGTTTTAGACTCTTTGTTTAGATACATTTAAACATTAATACAGTACATTAATGGTGTTTTATAGATAGCTAAATATAACTTATATATATATATATATATATATATATATATATATATATATATACCAGGTTCCTTTTTTCTCTCTCTCTGTACTGGTAAACTGCTGGGTAAATGAGTGAAATGTTATAATATGATTTCTGATTTGAGGCAGCTGTTGTTACTTCTAAATAGCTGTTTTTATATGAAAGAGTTATTTTTTTTCATGATGTTGATGTTTTGTGAGGAAACCAATGGTCTGTGTGACTGTTCTCATAGTGGAGATTCATGACATGCACTGACAAGGCAGCCTGAGTGGTTTTTTTTTTTTTTTTTTTTTTTTGCTTTCTGTAAACTCTAAAAGCTTCAAGATCTGAATTTCCCACCAAAAATGCTTTTTTTCTTCACTAGAGTCAACTTATGTTGTGCATGGGCCTATTTAGATTCTTTTTAACAAGTTTATGAAGCTGCAACTTCAGGAAACAACACTGATGATATCATTTGACCTTCTGAACTTGCTAAATGGTTGTACTTAGAATTCTTTTCTCTTGAAATTCTGTTATCCTTCACTAGATACTTTAAATGGTAAATAATTAGTTCTGATAAAAGTGTATAACTCATTTGAAAATGCCTATGCTCGCTTATAGATGCATACATTCTGCAGATTCAGTGACACTATTAGTAACTAAAATGACATCAAGTGAACTAGAAGCTGCATTAGAAAACTCATTATGCTTATTAACATATAACTAAACCTTTAGTAACTAAACATAGGGTTGTGAGGCCCCTCTTTATATCTCTTCCTCCCCCTTCCTGATAAAAGACATCAACATAGATATTGTTAATACATATAAGTAATATGTGTATAATTGCAAAATATAATAGTTATGTTGTAATAAGTGTTATATATATATTCAGCATATCCTTACATGAAAAATGTTAGCTAGATGACTGACAAAATGGTTAAATTATCTGATGTTTCTTGAAAAATCTTGGAAATAATGGCTATCTTCTTAACCTTCAGCTTTTAATGTTTATACATACTTTGATCTGATGTGTATTTCTGGTATATCTACATATTAGAGGTGCTATTATCATATGTGACATATTCCTAAAGCTTCACATATATTGGACACTGTCATTCTAATGTATATTTCATGGATTCAGATTTCTTTAGTTGCTTTCATAATTCTTTTCTTTTTTGTTTTTATACTATATTCTAAGCAGAGATGGATAATTTGTGTCATTTGGTATTGGAGAGGTGGTGGATGCAAGGTTTAGTTATGTTTTTAACTAAACCAGAAACTTTATATTTCATGTGTATGTTTGTAAATAGTTTTTGGTATTTGAAAGTAGTGCTTAATACACGTTATGCATCCATGATAAGTAAGTTTTCAGTAGATTTCAAATCAACATGGAAGAAAGGTCTTTCGGTTAGCAATAACATTCACATTATAGTCAATGGCTTATAAATGTTTATCATTAAATATTAATGGTTTTAACAATAATGTCAAAAGAACTGGTTTGCTTAAATATATAAAAATGCATAAAGCCCAGATCATCTTTTTTACAGAAAACCCATCTATTAAAAAAGATCTACAAAAATACTCATTCAATGGCTATACCATTCTGGCTGATTCATGTTTTAAGACTAAGAGAAGGTGTACTCTTATTCTATGGAAAAATACTTACACTATGCCAAGAATTATGGATACAATTTCAGATAAAGATGGGATGCTAAGCATGGTTATTTTGGAAATCAGTAGGAAGTATTATACTTTGATTAATACATAGTGGATACCAAGACTGAGTACTAAATATGTTGACAAATATCTGGATCTGATTACTTTAAATGCAAAAGGGGAAATTATAGCAACAGGTGATTTTTAACTGCCTATGATCAGGCAATGATACTTCTAAAAATGGTAAAATAAAACATCTCAAGCCAAGAAGTTAAATGACTTTACAAACCAGATGAACCTTAAAGATATACATGGTCTAAGAGAATATTATTCCTTAGTCTATACTCACTATTCATATTGGTTTGGTATGCAGACAAACATTGATAAGGTCTTTGTATCAAATAATATATACTCTAAAATAAATGACGTATCTATAATGACTTGTCCACTTTCAGACCATAATAATATAAACCTTACATTAACTACACATACAGATGATTTAAGATTTATACAGAGAATTCCTGCTTACATAACTAAGTTAAATGACTTTAGGGAATGGATAATGAAAGAAATAGATATGTTTATGGAAACAAATGATAATGGTGATGTGACTGATACTATACTATGGGACACCTTTAACGTTTATATATATATATATATATATATATATATATATATATATATAGTAGAATAAAATCTTGGTACCTTAAAAAAGGAGATAGTGGAACAAAAAACTTTTAAACTTACAAAAAAATAGACAAGATAAAAATGGATGCAAAACCAAATAAAGTAGCATATACCAAAATTACTAAGTTAAATCACAAATACTTAGAAGTTCTGAATCATAAGTTAGCCATAAACCTGGAAAATTTGAAATTACAATCTTATGCTGTAAATCCCAAATATCTACATAAAATAGCGATAAGATAAAAAAAAATAAACAATCAAAATCTTATTAATGAGATTAAATATAAAAGTGATTGTTCAGTTAAGAGCACATCTAATTTAATGGGCATATTAGAAGTGTTCAAACAGTACTATAAAGATATAAATAATAACACACCACTTTTGGAGACAGATAATGTAATAAATACTTTTATTCAAGAAAATACAACTACTAAAGTGTCAATGCAACAAAATAACATATTAAATAAACACATAACACTAACAGAAGTGAAAGAGCAAATAAAAAAAATAAATGATAATAAAGCTCCAGGACTGGATGGAATAAATGCTGAACTATATAAGATTTTTCCTGAATATATAATAAAGAAAATGATGAGTGCCTTTACTATGGTTAAGCAAAAATGTATAACACCCTCATCATGGAAATACTCAATTATCTCCCCCATATTAAAACAAGGTAAGGACCCCAAATCTTGTGATTCATATAGGCCAATTTCATTACTAAACACTGATTATAAAATTTTCATGACAAAATTAGCTAATAGGATAAAGAAAATATTACCTAATTTAATACATAATGATCAGACAGGGTTCATTCTTCTTAGAAAAGTGCAAGATAACATTATTAAATTACTATTATTAATGGACATAGCATGCAAATACAAAAAACAACTATTATCAGCCTAGACATAGAAAAGGCTTTTGATTCTATTAGTTGGTCTTACCTTCAAAGAATTCTGATTGGTTTTGAATTCTCCTCAGATTTTGTCAACTTATTAATGAAAATTTATAGTGGGGCACAAGCTTATGTGAAAATCGCACCATGTCTATCCTAACCACTAGAAATCCTCAAGGGAGCAAGTTTGTCCTTTGTCACCATTATCGTTTGCTCTTTCAATTGAACCTTTTGCTACATTATGTCAGAAACAAGCAAAATATAAAAGACTTTCAAATTAATAAGGACTATTGTCCTAAGATACAATTATTTGCTGATGATATGTTGTTAATGTTGGATGATATTGATGGTTCTTTGCATGATGTTATAAATAACTTAAGCAAGTTTGAAAGAATTTCAAGGCTTAAATTTAATCATAATAAATCCATAATAAATCCAAAACATTACTAATTAACAAAAAGATCAACAAAAACCTAAGAGAGAACAGCCTGTTTAATTGGGAGAATGCTGTATTAGAATATTTGCATGTCAGTATAAAGAGTACATGGAAAGAGTCTGTTAAATGAAACTTCACTAATTTAATAACCAACATTAATGAACTAATCAAAAGATGGAATAAAATATTCTTCCCAATGGAGGATAGGCTCTCTTTAATTCAAATGATAATTTTACCTACAATTTTGTTTTATATACAGTCATTGATACTAACCCCTTCCAAAACATATTTAAAAAAATTAGATTTCATGCTACTTAAATTTTTATGGCTCCCCTTTAAACCTAGGACTGCATATAAATGCACATTAGAGTTTAGAACAGTAATGGGATAGCATTCCCTAGCTTAGATCTTTATTCCAAATCAGTTATAATTAATGTAATATTACATTGGATCATACCTACCCATATATCTGGCTGGAAAACAATACATGAAATTTATGTAACTGATGTCAGATCTATAGAAAATCAATTTAAGGAACAATATGGAATAAGTAGAATTCATTGGCTTTTACATGAATTTTGATTATTTAACAAGAAGTTTGATTAGTTTTCTTATGGCATTAATCAAATAGTTAATAACTTTAAAAATATAATTTATTGTAATTACAACATTAAACAATTTCTATTTCTTATATTCCCTATAGCATACTCTCCTGATTGCCTAGATTCTGTCAACATCAATGCAATGCAAAAAATTAAAGGAAAATAATTTGATATTCTGGCATTAGTTTATTGAAAATAAGAGTATTAAACCACTAAACTCTCTTTTATGTAGTTTTGATAATTGTCAAGACAGTTGGTTGTTTATACACTCATTACAGCAGTTTATAGAAAACAAAATAAGAGTATCAATCAACATAGAGACAGAATCTATACCTAGTTTTACTCAGCTTTTTATTAGGTGTCTTGAAAAGACAGATAATTAAAAATTAAGTAGCTCACCTATCTATAAGATACTAAGAGAAGACACTCTAAAGTTTGACTCAGATTTTTGGAATTACTACGTAAAGATCAATGGAGAACAAATATCTGATGAATCCAAAAATTTTTTATTGAATTCTACATATGGTACCTCTT
>NC_056748.1:279550402-279557902 GCF_019279795.1 Protopterus annectens
GATTTATCAGAACAGCTCTATCGCAAATAATAAACTAAAAATATTAACATATTAACACAGGCAGAAAAACTTAAAAGATACACAGATATATATATATATATATATATATATATATATATATATATATATATATATATATATATATATATATATATATATATATATAAAGGAAAACTACAAAACAAGCAATTTATTGATGACCCAAAAAAAGTTTTATCTAGAATTGCGAAATAAGGCAAAAGGAATTGAAACACCACAAAAAAAAAGAAGAAATAGATACATTTTGGATAAATATCTATGAAGACCCTAGGGAACATAACAAAGATGCTAAATTGATAGAAGTAAAAGAAAGATTAAGAAGGTCAAATGTACAGGATGTGCAATGGGATGAAGTAATGGTCAGAGAGATTGAAATAAAGTTGAGAAAAGCTCCAAACTGGAAAACCCCAGGACCAGATGCAATACTAATGTCTGGTTAAAAGTATTAACATCTTTACATGAAGATTTAGCCATGGGTAAGAAATATTTATATGCGTACCCTGAACAGACACCAGCCTGGCTAACAACAGAAAAACAATACTCCTACTTAAGAGTGAACCTACAAGCAATCCTAAAAACTATAGAACAATACCTTGCCTTCCAATGACATATAAACTATACACTGGAATTGATGCCGACAGAGTTTATAGTGATTTAGAAGAAAACTCAATCATAGCGCTAGAACAAAATGGTAATAAAAGAAAGTCATATGGAACAAAGGATCATTTCATGTTAAATAAAGTCATAATGGAGAACTGCAAAAAAGGGGAAGAATCTAAGCATGGCATGGAGAGACTATAAAAAACATTTATTAATATGCCACACTCATGGATAAAAGAGTGTTTAAAATGTATACGACACACTCTACACTAATTGATTACATTACAGTGACCATGAAACAGTGGCAAACCACTTTACATTTAAGCCATGATAAAGGACAAATGATTATTCAAAGGATAAAAATTCAAAGGGAGATATTCCAGGGTGACTCTCTTGACACCGCTGCTATTTTGTCTTGCCCTTAACCCATTAAGCTGTCTACTTACCAGATTAGGTCATGGCTATAATCTGGCTCCCAGAAAACAAAGTGTAAAGACTTCTCGTCTTCTTTTTGTAGATGATTTGAAAATGTACAGTTTCATCAGATGAGGAACTGAAAGCACAACTGCAAGTGGTCAAAACTTTTTCAGATGATAGAAGAATGTCATTTGGTCTTGATTAATGTGCAAAAGCAACCTTTAAAGCAGGAAAGCTGCAGAACCAAGAAAACATCTGTTTGGGACAGGAATGTGATATAAAAGAGCTTGAGCAAGGGGAAGTGTACAAATATTTGGGAACTGAACAATCAACAATAAAACATGAACAAATGTGAATAAAACTCAGTAAGGAATTTTGTAGAAGTCTTAAATTAATACAAAAAACAGTACTGACATCTAGAAACAAAGTCAAGCTATAAACCAATTTGCTCTTCCTGTCCTGACTTATAGTTTTGGAGTGATGGACTGGGCCCAAAAGATGCTGGATAGTTTGGAAAGGAAAACAAGAAGGATGCTTTATGCTCATCAAATGATTTATAAAAATCAGTGCATACCAAGATCTATATATATATTCCCTGTTCTGAAGGAGGTATGGGCTTCCTCAAAATTGACTACATGTATAGATCTGCAATAGTGGGATTGCATACATATCTGCCGACCTCACAAGCCCAAACATAGTGAAAGTTTTTAAACATGAGGAGAATAAGTCTAAGATGACTTCACTGCTTAGTTTAGCAGAAGCATATCAGCATCAAGCAGGAATGGAAATCAAACCAGAAGTAGATAAAAATCAGGCAGAAACTGAATGTGCCAAAAACAAAAGAATGAATATAAGTTGAAGAGTCATGTAAGAAGGCAACAAATGTGGAAAATGCATAAATATAATTGCAAGTATAGAAAACTGTTGGAATAACCTCATGCTGCTCAGGACTGGAAGCAGGAATGGTTAAGGAGAGGTGAATTTAAACCAAAAGGCGAAAGGTTAATATTGGCAACCCAAGATAGTTGACTATGTACATGTTGGTTTACAAAGGCAATTGAACATGTGGGAGAAACAGACAAATGTAGGGTTTTGTAAAACAGAATTGGAAACAGTTGCAAATCTTGTTGCTGACTGTGATATACTAATGGCAGAAAAACTGTATACTGAAAGGCACAATAATCTGGCAAGACTGTTATATTGGGTGTTGTGCAAACATTACAATATAGAAGTAGCTGAAAAACACTAGAAACATGAACCACAAAGCGTCATAGAAAATGTTGAAATTTATATCACATGGGATCACCCACTACCAACAGATCGAAAATAGATATGAGAAAACCAGATATAGTAGTCCATGAAAAGAAAACAAAAGTAGCATTGATCATTGAAATTGATACACCCAGTGACTACAGTGTCTTACGTACAATGAGGACTGAAGTCAGAAAATAATGGCAGACATTTTAGTTTTAGATTTCTTATGCTTCAGAAAATTCATACTAATGCAAAACTTGTTCTATCAACTTTCTAACTTTATAAGTGCAATATTTAAAATGTGTCCTTAGTTTTCACCCCTTATTCCCCAGTTATGACAGGCTTTGTCCATATTTCTTACACTGAAGAGGTTAAGAGGTATTGTGTGTGTGTGTAAGATGGAGGGAGGCAGGTAGGTGCGTGGGTGTAAGAGATGGGCAGGAAAGTGTGTCTGTGTGTGTGTGGTGTGTGTGTGTGTGTGTGTGTGTGTGTGTGTAAGAGTGGAACAGGTATGTGTAAGAGGTAGGCAGCATACCCTTCAGCTGTCCAGGTTTTGGAAGAATGTCCAGAGTTTTGCCTCATAGTTTTAGTCTGTTTCTAATAAAATTGGGATTTTCTGGAAAATCCCTGGCAAATCATTGAGAATTGAAGTCAGAAAATAATGGCAGACATTTGAGCTTTAGACTTCATATCCTTCAGAAAATTTGTACTAACACAAACCTTGTTGTTCTATTAAATTTCTAAGTTTATAGGAGGAATAATTAAAATGTGTCCATAGTTTTGGCCCTGTGTGCCCCCCCCCCCATTATAAGAGGTGCATTTTTCAAGGAATTTAGTTTCAAGTGCATTTTAAAGAAACTGTAAGCTTCTAGGGAAGAGACATTTACTGCTGCTCATGCTAAGTCTGTTTACAATGTGCAAAAGGTGTTGGAAAGTTGGGACAGGAAAACAAGAAGCATGCTTCATGCCCATCAAATGATTTATAAAAATCAGTGCATACCAAGACTATATATATTCCCCATTCTGAAGGAGGAATGGGCTTCCTCAAAATTGACTACATGTATAGATCTGCAATAGTGGGATTGCATACATATCTACTGACGTCACAAGACCCAAACATAGTGAAAGTTTTTAAACATGAGGAGAATAAGTCTAAGATGACTTCACTGCTTAGTTTAGCAGAAGCATATCAGCGTCAAGCAGGAATGAAAATCAAACCAGAAATAGATAAAAATCAGGCAGCAACTGAATGTGCCAAAATCAAAAGAAAGAATATAAGTTGAAGGGTCATGTAAGAAGGCAACAAATGTGGAAAATGCATAAATATAATTGCAAGTATAGAAAACTGTTGGAACAACCTCGTGTTGCTCAGGACTGGAATCAGGAATGGTTAAGGAGAGGTGAATTTAAACCGAAAGGCGAAAGGTTAATATTGGCAACCCAAGATAGCTGACTATGAACATATTGGTTTACAAAGGCAATTGAACATGTGGGAGAAATAGACAAATGTAGGGTTTTGTAAAACAGAATTGGAAACAGTTGCAAATCTTGTTGCTGATTGTGATATACTAATGGCAGAAAAACTGTCTACTGAAAGGCATAATAATGTGGCAAGACTGTTATATTGGGTGTTGCGCAAACATTACAATATCAAAGTAGCTGAAAAACACTGGAAACATGAACCACAAAGCATCATAGAAAATGATGAATTTATATCCCATGGGCTCACCCACTACCAACAGATCAAAAACAGATGTGAGAAAAACAGATATAGTAGTCCATGAAAAGAAAACAAAAGTAGCATTGATCATTGAAATTGCTACACCCAGTGACTACAGTGTCTTACGTACAGAGATTCACAAAGTCATAAAATACCAGGATTTGCAGGCAGAACTAAGGGCAATGTGGAAAAAAGATACCCAGACAGTTCCAGTAGTAGCAGGAACAATGAGTCTTATAAATAGAATTTTTAATCCTACTTAGATATGTTACCAATACATGTAACTGTACAAATTACAGAAGGACTCATTACTGGGCACATTGGAGGTACTGCAAAGAGCACTTCTGGCTGAAATCAAAGAATGAAACAACACTAATTTCATGAACTTTAATCATACTTTGACTTAGGAATGGGGTCCATTCCTGTCATGGTATTAGAAGCCCAAAAGATTTGGAGAAATTAAAAAAGAGAGAGACAAGTGAATCTGCAAATACTACTGAAGGTTGTTAGTCTTGTGGAGAAGTTGATTTTAGGAGAGGCTGCAGAAAGTGGGAGTCCATAATCTTGTTAGACCTAAATGATGCCTTCATGATTTGCATTCTTACTTCCTAGGTCTAGAAAGTAAGAAACTTTTCTAGCCCAAAAGAGCATCTTTTAGACCATAGCCATTATTTTTGTGTGTAGTATTTGATTAAAAGCATTTGGTCAGGCCAGATTCCCAAGCATTTAAAAAGAGTGACAGTTTCTAGGGGGTGAAGACTGAGATTTATTTATTAATGCTCTAGTTTTCAAGAACTGCTGAGTTTTTTGTTTGTTAATTTTACATTTTATTTTTGATTTAACAAGTAGGTGCAGTGGATTACTAGGGCCCCTTTTAGTCACAATTTAGTAATCAGGAAGAGCTAAAAATATACAGAACAGTAAACAGTTACCAAGATCTTCCTAATACATTGTATCTAATAATACATAGTATCTAAAACTTGAGACACATACAATCAGGGTACATACTTAAAAATGTTGAGTACTTTACTTTAGATTACAGTCCTGCAAGGCAGAATACAAGAAGTACAGTAAGGTAAATAAGTTCCAAAACAAAGTGATAAATCCAAAAAGCGGAAAAAGCAAACAGACAGCTAAAAGTCCACTTATTTATTGAAGTAGTAAATCCACATTGTGGATAAATAAATGGACTTTTAGCTGCCCGTTTGTTTTTTCCACTTTTTGGATTTAGCAGTACAGTAAGTATATGTTGCTGAGTTACAAGCCCAATACAACTGTATTCACTTTAGTCCTGTAGGAAGAATTTCAGTTGTTTGCAGAAAGGGGAAAATGTAGGAAACAGATGAAGGGTGTCTGGAAGTGAGTTCCAAATGGAAGAGCCTAAGTGAGAGAAAGTTCTGTCAGTACAGGCAAGTGAGAACAGTGCAATGCTCGGAGAGAGAGAGCATCAGAAGTGATTAATATGGTGATCATTGCTCTGAATTTTGATGCTTTGATGAGATGTTTTGGCTGCATAGACACTGGAGAAAAAGCTAAAATCAGAATCAGCTTGGGATTTTATGGAAGATTACAGCTACAGCCTATGAAATAAGGTCATTATGTGGACTGCATATTTCAGACAAGCATAAACCTGTGGGTGGACTGCATCTTGTGATGTGATCATCTTCTGACCTTTTTCTCCTTCAGTATACCATTTTGTACTATATTACATTTTATATTAATATATGAAGCACTACATTATGACTTCTCATTTAATTGTTTAGGAATAAAATGTGTACCAAAGGAGCATGGATTAAGGAGACATGAGTTTCAGTTACAAATAAATAATAATGAAACTAGTAGGTCTTTGAGCTGCTACTCTGAATGGACTGCACTTCTGTGAAATAGTGCTCCAGACAATATTGAAGTAATGAAGACATTAACTAATTTAAAATATTAGGACAAATGCACAGATTTTAAAATGTATAACCTGTCAAGAAGTTTGAGTTAATTAAGTTTAGAAGACAGAGTCAAACTTCCCTCCCCTCCTTCCTATTCCCACCCACCCCACTTGATCTACATTTGCAGTCTACTTAACCCCACCATCCCTGAATTAAACCTATAAGCACAGCTACCTTAGTCTCTTGCCCCTCTCCCACTCCTGTACCCTTCCCCTCTACTCCTTCCAGCTCATTCCAAAGTAACCATGCCATGCCAACACAGCCTATCTGGAGCTCGCCAAGCCCTTTGACACCATCCCCCACATTGAAATCATAGATAAAATTACTAAGCTGGGCATAAATCCCTACATCACTCGATGGGTTGCCAACTGGCTTAATGATAGAATCTACACTGTAAAAGTAGCCGACTCCAAATCCAGCTCCAGACAAGTGGAGTACCTCAGGGTTCAGTCCTGGGACTGCTCTTGTTTGGCATCTACTTCTCTGAAGTACATGCCAACACTAAGGGACTCTGGCTAACAAAGTTCATATATGACTGCAAACTGGGAGCCATTACTGAATCCCCAAATGATGTGGATAGTCTACAAAAAGGCCTTACAGAAACAGATGCTTGGTGCCAGAGTCATGGGCTCAAGCTCAATGCCGAGAAGTATATAGTTATCCTCTTTGGGAAAAACATGTACCCATGAATTACCACATAGGTGGCAGTACACTAAACACCCAAACTGTGATAAGAGACTTAGGGACACAGGTGGACAGTGGTCTCACCTTTGATAACCACATTGCCACAACAGTCAGGAAATCCTTCTATGTGGCACACCTCATCACTAAGGGCTTTTCATCCAGAAAAAAAGTAGGTCATTGTCCCACTGTACTCATCCCTCATTAGACCCATTATAGAATACAGTGCCCCATTTGGTATGTACCTCTCAAGACATCTGCAACAACTGGAAAGGTCGCAGAAATACCTCACTAAAAGAATCACAGGCCTAAAGCAGATGCCCTATGCTGACCATCTAAAAATAACTCCACCTACACTCTGTCACATATCATCTACTCAGAGGCGATCTCTGCTTAACATACAAAGCCATGTCAGACCCAGAGCTGTTGGACATGCTACGCTTAAAGAAATCCCAATCCCTCAGAGACACATGCTCCAGGGATCTAAGCCTTGTCATCACAATGAAAAAAACATGCTGGAGGGATATGTTCCTGACCCAGAGACTCCCCAGACTCTGGAATAGACTACCCATACATGTCAGGGCGCCTCTTTGGCCCTCTTCAAAAGGAACCTTGATGATTGGATGGGAAATGGGAAATTTACCCCGGGGATCATGTCAGTCAACCTGCTAGACCAGGGTCCAGGGAAGTAAGTACTGTGGGAAGAAATAGCCAGGGAATTCTTATGGCTAGGCTTGTATAGGCCCTAGGGCTGATAGCCTAGTACCAACCTATGAACCTATTTCTTTTCATTCTTAGCATAACCCTCCTTCTCCTAACTCACTTTATATCCCTACACTCTCCAATAAC